>NW_006160015.1:3287770-3305047 GCF_000334495.1 Tupaia belangeri chinensis
GGACCCGGTGGCTTAAAACTCACGCCGGGCGCGTGTGCGTGCGTGCCCAAGATCCCGAGAGGAGAATGGAGGAGAAGGGATTGCGGCGTGACCATCCCCCCTGGGGGGTGATTTCTCGCTTTCTGTCTCTATGTCTCTCTCTGTCTGTCTGGCGAGCGCACGCGCCCTACAGTGAAAATCTCTCAAAAAAAAAAAAAATCGATGAATACCTTGAACTATATAGAATGAAATGGCGCCACTAAAATGTGGGAAATGTTGGAATTCCCAGCAGCTATTACTCCTTCCAAAGATACACATTCTCCAAGGAAATGCAGAAGTTGAAGGAGTTACCACTTATGTCCAAGGTACAGAAACATCAGAAAGCAGCACTCTCTACTAGTCCCCACTGCTACAAAGAAAGTGGTTCTTCACAGAAATGGAAGTTTCTGGCAGCGCCAAGTCCTGAGATGAGTTTTTCTACCTTCATACTTGTTGAATGACAATGATTTTCCTTACTTACAAAGTAAAAATGAAGTACTTATGGCTTAATTCCAAATTGACATAAAGGATCTGCAAAGTACTCTGGGAACACAGATGAGGGGGCTTACATAATTAAAAGCTGTGAGGAAATTACATATGACACGAGAGTATTGCTAAGAAGGAGGAATGAACAAAGGCTGACTTGTTATTTCAGTGTTCTCCTTGGAATTGTTAACTTCTTATGTTATTTTCGCTGGCTTGTTCAACTGTAAATATTTGGCTCTTGTGCTGAAAATGAACAAACATTAAGCCTGAGAAGCTACTAATGGGAAGTGAGGAAAAAACTCTAGTGATAGATAAAATAAATAATGGGCACTAGAGAACCATGACCGAGAGTGGAAAAGGATTAAGTGGACAGAGCTAAGTAACACCAGGAAGGGTAGGAATGTTCTTCTAATCAGTGGGAAGCTTGATCTACTCTGTGTGGTTTTCAATGTTAATTGTCGCCTCTTATTTAAAAATAATGTTCACATTTGCTTCCATAGAGTGCACGAGAACGAATTTCTTCTCTGGTGACGGATCCAGCCAATAATTGTCACCAAGATGAATGCATTAAACTTCAACTCAATCTCTGACCAGTAGGATCTCCAGAACATGGCATCCAGCAGCCTTTCACAGTTTAATTAATTCTACACCTGTTTCATACCTCATAACTACACCAGTGCCTATAATTCCCCACCTATGCCTAAATATTCTTCTCCTACTCTTTCTTATACCCCCTCTAAGGCCCATCCACAATGGAGCATGCAGCATGTCTCACCTGTATTTTGATAACAACCTGTTTGGGAATCTTTATCTTTGTCTTGTTTATTCATTTCACAAATTCTTAGTACACAAGTGTTATCAAGTGCCTATTTTGTGTCTATCCCAGTTCTTAGTTATGGGTATTGGGTATAAGAATTCAATGTCTTTGAGGCTCTTCACAGCATAATGCCTTGAGCTACTTGAAAATAAAAAATGAATTATGTATCTTTGTACTTCTTTATATGGAATAAGAACTCAATAAGTGTCACAGAATAAAGAAATAGATTAACTAATGAATAAAGAGATTTCATAGATGGTCTTATTTTTATCTTTTCATTGTTGTCATTTTAAGTGCCTGGGAATCTGAAAGTAGAAATATCTCCTGGAGCTTGATAAAAAGGGATTCCTGCTTGCATCCCATACAAGACATTTATAACAGGAAAAGAATAGTAGAACCTAGATAAAAAAAAAAAAAAAAGAAAGAAAAAGAAAAAAAACCACTGCTTCACATTATAATAAAACATTTTCATTTAGATACTTAGATACAGAAAACAGGATAAAATAAAATCCCAATGCAAGTATTCTGACTATATTGAAGTACTCAGTCTCACTAGAAAGTGAGTATTTAGAAAAGCAATTTTATTTAGATTCCTGTTAAACACCAGAATACTGATTCTTCATTTCTTCATGATCTTTTTTCTTTTCTTTTTAATTGCCTGAGGGCACATGCACTTACTAGAGACAGAGAGAGTGAGAAAGAACTCTCCAATAAAGCATGGTCAGTTCACAATCCCTTCCACTCAATTTCTCTATCTTGTTGGGATTTGGGGTATGCATACATATGCATCCATCATGTTTTTCAATTTGCCAGGGCCAACATTCCAACCATGGTGGGCCATTTGGGTTCCAGCTCTCCTAAACATTAGGTAACAGGGCTGGACCCTTGGTGATATTTTGATCACAATGATTTTCATATGGAAAAGTATGACATACTCTACACAAATTCTTCAACTTATACCATGCCTTTCTAAGTTGCTCTAGATCATATAAATGATCAATTTATTGTTAATTAAGTATTTTCAAATCCACTCAAGGAAGTTGATTATAAGGCAAAGCCATCATACAGATGGTTAACACAGACAGAGGAAAAGTACAAGAGAGATAAGCATTGTTGACATAGCTCTGTGTGCACAATCATGTACCAGATTAAAAGAAAAATATCCATATCCATTTTAACTCAGTAATGAATAGATAATCTTTACCAACAGAGGCATACAAATGCTTGTTCAGATCTATTTTGGATTAGTTCATTAATGTTAAAACTAATGGATTAATTCTGTTCTAAAAAATCCCTAGTGTAACAACAATAAGGGTTTCATAGAAAAAAATGAAAAACCACAAACAGGAACTGAATTATTACATGACATTCTAATGAAAATTGCACAGAGAAACATAAAACCAAAAACCCAGCTTATCAAGACATCAACTCATATAATTTAGAGAGGATGGATAATTCATTACATTACATGCATTCCATATGTATATCTCAAACTGTACGTGTTAAGGTTTGTGTCCTAAGTTTAAATTTGAGTTTGGGGCATTAATGAGGAAATTTCATTTGGGAAATGGGGCCACTGACAGTGGCCTGATCAAAGTAATGTGCTACTCCTTATCCAGGAAAGGGACTGATTTCTCAGTCTGCAGTATTAGAGGGATGGGGAGAGAGTGGATAGAGAAGATCAGACTTTGGGAAAAGGTATTTTACTTGAAAAAATTCTATGCTTATTTGTATGATGGGTGAAATAAAAAAGTAACTTTAATTAATCATCATCTGAACATGTGATAAGACCCTTTCCATGTTTTCACTTTGATTTTGAAACTGAACATTTAAAATATTCATCCTGTAGCTAAAAAGAAAAAAACAAAAAAACCCTGAAATTACATAAAGAGCCATGAAATCCCAACTCTATGCTATAGTTATTTTTTTCTTTAATATAAGAATTTGTGAAAGTCATGGATCAATTAATGGCACCTACAAAAAAGGACAGTGGGCCCTTGAATGGCAACGCATCTTATGGCCATAATGCCTTTTTATACCATAAGTGGATTCTAGATTCAGGCTTCTGACTAATTCTTGATAACTCTATGATATAGGGCAGGTTACTTAGCCTCTAAAACTCATGTTTCTTTTCCCATAAATTTGTAATAACAATAATCCAGTGGAAAATTGAGGATTAACTGTGATAATCTAATCAAAGTGTTCTCCAGAGAGACATACATAGAAAGCATTCTCAAAAGATTATTAAAATGCTTTATATTTGTTAATGGCAGTGATTTATTTTAATCCTTTCTGGAAACCAGACAGTTGCACAGAGGAAAAAAAAAACAGGATTCTCTGCAAGGCTGACTTACATGGGAAGACCCTAGGTTTGTATCCAGAAACCTTTCTGAGCACGTGTACCCATGATTGGAGCTGATCGGAGCTTGGGGGTAGATGGTGGCATCAGGACCCTGTTGGGAGTGCTATCTGTCTCTTTCTATGTCCCACCTATATATGAAATAAATAAGAAAATAAAAACTTTTTAAGAATCCTTTCTCCACTTTCATAATTCAGAACCTCATCAAAGAAAAAATGAAAATGTAGTAACACTTACAAAAGTTAAATTTCACTAGGTTAAAAAACAAAGTTGGGGGACAGCAGATGGTATAGCGGTTAAATCACTGGACTCCCACATGGCCCAAACGTGGTGGCTTGAAAATCACACCAGGCTTGTGTGCGTGCATGCCCAAGATCCTGGGAGGAGAATAGAGAAGGGACTGTGGCATGGTCACCCCCCCAGGGGGTAATTTCTCACTTTCTCTCTCACTATCTCTCTTTCTTCTTGACAAGTGCACGCACCCTAAGGCAAAAATTCTAAGAAAAAAAAAAAAAGAAGAAAAAGCTGGGATGGAATCTTATTACCATTATTCCTGATGTTAAACCAAACAATATTGGTCTAATGAGGCCTCTGCACTCATATACTTGAGTTCCCTTATTTGGGAGTCAGCTTCCTTACCCAATTGGTAAGTCAAAGCCAATCACAGCAGCTATAGTTCAATCCATCACAGAAAACCCACTGTTTGAACTGTGTTCCTACAGGCAAACACCGGGTAACCAATGTAGTTGCTTCTCTGCCTCTAGTCTCTCATTTCCATTTTCTTAGGTCACTTTCCTATTCCCACACATAATAGTTATTGGACCAAGGAGCACCTCAGAGTTGCTAGGAAACCATTCTTGAAGCTGCTGGATTCATGAATGTTTTTGCTCAGTTAAACTCTGCTAAATTAGATTTATCTAAAGTTATTATTTTAACACAGGTCAAGTCCAGATATTTCAGAGGAAAAATAAATACTGAATAGAATGGTAAGAGAGAATTTCTACAAGTCTTTCGGTCATACTTTAACCTCGATCTAAAGATACATCCCAGCCAATTTTTTGTTTTTGTTTGTTTTATTGAGATCCATTTTTGGTATCATATACAAAAATATCAAGGAAAAGAAACCGTAGTCACTGTGCTGTATCTACTGGGTTGTTGGAAAAGACATGACGTATTTTTCTATGCGCAAATGCATCATGACTTTTCCAACAACCTAGTAATTATTCCTGTGCACAGTACACTTACATTGTGTCTTAGCATATACAAAAATGGTTTGTGATGAGTCATAAAAATCCAACTTAGCTTTAAATATTCTAGCCTAATGGTTCTAGAAGCCACTGATATCCTCCTACCTGAAATCACTGAAAAATAATCTGTGGTTGTGATATTTCTGCATGAGCACTCAAATGGTTAACAAAGACTGCCTCTGTGGTGAGGCCAACCCAATGGTATGTAGAATTTGAGGGCCAGGAACTAGACAAAGAAGTGTGGGCTTGGGGACCAGCAGTTAGCGTAATGGCTATGTCGCTGAACTCCCATGTAGTCAACCCTGGTTCGCCTCCTGGACACGGTGGCTTAAAACTCATGCTGGGTACGTGTGCATGTATTCCCAAGATCCCGAGAGGAGAATGGAGGAGAAAGGATTGTGGCGTGGCCATCCTCCCTGTGGGGTGACTTCTGTTTTCTATCTCTCTGTCTTTGTCTATCTGGTGAGCGCACGTGCCCTATAGCAAAAAAATAAAATAAAATAAAATAAAAACCTTCAAAAAAAAAAAAAAAAGAAGCGTGGGCTTGGAGGTACAAACGACAGGGTTCAAAACACATACTTTAGCATTTTTTTAGTGAAAAGAATTCACAGAAACTAGGAAGGACACATTTTAAATGAGCTAGGGCATCCAGGCAGAATGATACTGACTTTGGGTAGATACCATTTGACGATTAACCATAAGAAGGTCTAATATAACTTACAAGACTGAATTCTATAAAACAGAGAAGCAGGTGTCTGCTTTAGTTGCAAAGTCAAAATTTCTTTAAGTACCACATATTCTCTTCCATTATTTTAGCAATACAAGGCTATGTGCCCTTAGTCTTTGGACAGTCTTTCCATCCTATTCCTTCTCTCTCTGTCATCTTACCCTGGGAAGGCTTATTTCTTCTGGCTGTAACTCTAGTGGAAATAATATAGTTTTCCTGGAGCATTCCTTCTATAACTGTTCAAATTAGTTTTAAATCAGAATTTAGCAAACAAAACCACATGGTAACCACATGTATTTGTAACCTGTCTTTGACTCGCTCAATCATTATTTCATTCAATAAGCATTTATTTAATGCCTGTTCTGTCCTTGGCAATGATACTAAGGAAGATGATAATACTCCATTAATAAGTTCTCAGACTAGAGTGGGAGATATAAAGGTGCAGAATTAATTGCAAAGTAGTGCGATTAGTCCTACAATTGATATACATAGTAGGGATTGTAAGAACATGAAGGAAGCATAATTTGGTCTGCAGCGGGGTGAAGGAGACAGTGAAGGAGATAGTGAACAGTTGACAGAGTCCACTTCTCTTGAAGCAGAAAAGTCACAGAATCTCGAGTATCGATTTGAATTATTGCTACCTTTGGAAAAATAAGAAGTGACTTAGATGTTTCCAATATTCCATTTTACCTCGTATTACAATTTATGCTCTCATATGCACATCATATAAGAAATGACATGTGAAACCCTTTAGTATGGCAGCATTAGCAACTAGAAGATACTCTTCATCCACAACCTCCCATTATAGAAAATTAGATAACATGAACCCACGTAACTACTTTTTAAGATAATGACATAATATTCACTATTACATAAACATAGTCTGGGGAAAAAGAAGAAACAACAAACATAAGAATTCTTTACTAATCCAGATACATGAATGACATATTTTCCCATTTCTCTAACTCCAAATTTCTACTCTTCTCTGTAAGAAAATATAAATTGAAATAAGAAGTAGACTTATTATAGCAGAAATGTTTGCTTCAAATTCACCATAGGTGGAAGTAACAAGTTGCATGATGGTTAAGGTACTAGATTCCCACATGGCTGACCATGGTTCAAGTTCTAGACCTGGCAGTTTAAAAATCATGTCGGGTACATGTGCATGCATGCTCAAAATCCCAGGAGGAGAAGAGATTGTGTTGTGGTCATCCCCCCGAGGGATGATTTCTCACTTTCCCTCCCACTGTCTCTCTCTGTCTCTCTCGGGAAAGCACATCTGCCCTAAGGGGAAAAATAATCCCTCTCCTCCCCCACACTGCCAAAAAAAGAAAAAAACACCATCGTGAAAAAAATAAATGACAGCCATATAAAGAGTTGGTGTACTTTATAAAAGTAAGTTACATACTTAGAGAATGAAATACTAAATATACTATTGTCTCTATTTTGAAAAGGACATGCTGAGAAAGCAGGTGATATGGAGTTTAAAGCTTCTGGATCCCACATGGCCAACTGCATGGTTCGAGTCCCAGAATCGGCAGCTTGAAAAACATGTCAAACACATGTATATGTGTGCTCAAAATCCCAAGAGAAAAATGGGGGAGAGGAAATTATGACATGACCATTCCCACATCACCCCCAGGGGCTGATTTCTCACTCACTTTCTCCCTTCCTCCAGTGAGTGCAGACACCCTCCTAAAAAATAAAATAAAACAAAAGGAAATGCTAAGTTCTAAGCTACTATCAAATTCCACACTTGCACAATTTCTCCTGACAACTGTTATACTACCAAAATATTAGACATATTTGGAAGTAATAAACCGTGTGTGGGATGAACCATATATCAAACATATAAATTAGGAAGCATACTAAAAGGAAATAATTATGTTGGCTGTCAGAACCAGAATGTGAAATTCAAAGCTTCAAAGTAAACCATTATGAAAGCTTCTGTCCTAAAGAGGAGACATTCTAAAAGAATTATAGAAAAGATATGTTGCTTTGGTTGTATTGTAGGCATGGCATGCCCATGTTTGTAATGATAGGTTAATTTTTCAGTTTCTATGCTCTTAGAAATCAGTCTTGGAAACTTGACATCAGAACAGTTCCCCAGTTCTCATCTCGACTTAACACCAATTTACAACAACAAAAAAAAAAAAAGAAAAAAAATCTCATTTCAGTTTTTTAGTGAAAAATTTCTGTTATGGATCCTTTCAATGGTATTTTTTAATAACACATTTTACAACACTAGAACATAATCAATAAATGAATTCGGTAATAAATATTTGCAATTATCTGAAAGTCTTAAAAGCTAAAATGCAATGAAGTGAAATAATAAATGATATATACAATGGTCATTGAATGAAAATGAAATCCCATAATATGTTCCATGTATACATAATGGTTATGGCTATTTTAAATGATTTCTATTTTTACACTGAGCAAAGCAATGCTGATATTAACATATTTTCCTTAATCAAACTTAACTGATACTTCCCTAATGACTTCAGAATTCAGTGCAAATTCTTTAGATTGTTATTAAAATCACTCCATTTTTAAGTACAACCTGTGATCCTAACCTTCCAACCTACCATCTCTTTCTTAAATACCTTACCAGTTCCAGAGAACATACCATGTGTTCGTGAAATCAGTAACTTCAGCCAGTTATATTGTGGCTACTCTTCAATCATATTGAAAATTTTCAACTTTATCTGACACATTGCAAAACTATGTGTTGTGGTATCACTAAGTCTGACTTTCATTAAGTACATTGTGAATATTCCAAAGTCCAGCAAAACATCTAAAGACCAATATTTTTCACCTCTTTTGACCCAATTACAAGCACTGTACTTTGTTCCTAGGTGCTTAATAAAATGCTTAAATGGATTTAGTGAGAATTGATTACTTAAGTAAGTCTATTGGACTAATCTAGTGAGATTCTTTGTTCAGCTACTTGTTTTGCTATCATTTGGCCAGTTAGCTTCTCAAAATATTTTAATGTAGCAAGGTCAGCAAGAAATCTTTAAGGATATACTCTTAAAGATGGTTTTTAAATCAAATATGATTCACATCATTAAAGAGTGTGAACAACTAACAGAATCCTGAATAGCTCCAGATCATTAAAATTGATTTTTTACTATTGTTTGTTGACTTATATAATATAGGTAAAGTACAGGCCAGCCAGTGGCATGGTGGTTAATGGGGCTGAGTCCCAGAAGACTGTGTAGTTTGAGTCCCAGACCCAACAGCTTTAAAAACGCACCAGGCATAGATGCGTGGGAGTAACCAAAGTTCTGAGAGGAGAATAGAAGAGAAGAGATAGTGCAATAGACAGCCTCCCAGGAGATATTATCCCACTTTCTCTTCACTTTCTCTCACTTCTTGTCTCTCTCTTTAAGGAATGCATACACCATATAGCAAATAGCATTTTTCTACTCTGCCTATATTGATATTTATAAATAAAATGGCAAGTAATTAATGAACAACTACTGAATTGTAAGAAGACTGCAGATAGGTTTCCGTTTCTCTAAGGATATTATTCACATGTTCATCAATTTTATATATATATATATATATATATATACACACACACACATACTAGAGTGGGAGATATAAAGGTGCAGAATTAATTGCAAAGTAGTGCGATTAGTCCTACAATTGATATACATAGTAGGGATTGTAAGAACATGAAGGAAGCATAATTTGGTCTGCAGCGGGGTGAAGGAGACAGTGAAGGAGATAGTGAACAGTTGACAGAGTCCACTTCTCTTGAAGCAGAAAAGTCACAGAATCTCGAGTATCGATTTGAATTATTGCTACCTTTGGAAAAATAAGAAGTGACTTAGATGTTTCCAATATTCCATTTTACCTCGTATTACAATTTATGCTCTCATATGCACATCATATAAGAAATGACATGTGAAACCCTTTAGTATGGCAGCATTAGCAACTAGAAGATACTCTTCATCCACAACCTCCCATTATAGAAAATTAGATAACATGAACCCACGTAACTACTTTTTAAGATAATGACATAATATTCACTATTACATAAACATAGTCTGGGGAAAAAGAAGAAACAACAAACATAAGAATTCTTTACTAATCCAGATACATGAATGACATATTTTCCCATTTCTCTAACTCCAAATTTCTACTCTTCTCTGTAAGAAAATATAAATTGAAATAAGAAGTAGACTTATTATAGCAGAAATGTTTGCTTCAAATTCACCATAGGTGGAAGTAACAAGTTGCATGATGGTTAAGGTACTAGATTCCCACATGGCTGACCATGGTTCAAGTTCTAGACCTGGCAGTTTAAAAATCATGTCGGGTACATGTGCATGCATGCTCAAAATCCCAGGAGGCGAAGAGATTGTGTTGTGGTCATCCCCCCGAGGGATGATTTCTCACTTTCCCTCCCACTGTCTCTCTCTGTCTCTCTCGGGAAAGCACATCTGCCCTAAGGGGAAAAATAATCCCTCTCCTCCCCCACACTGCCAAAAAAAGAAAAAAACACCATCGTGAAAAAAATAAATGACAGCCATATAAAGAGTTGGTGTACTTTATAAAAGTAAGTTACATACTTAGAGAATGAAATACTAAATATACTATTGTCTCTATTTTGAAAAGGACATGCTGAGAAAGCAGGTGATATGGAGTTTAAAGCTTCTGGATCCCACATGGCCAACTGCATGGTTCGAGTCCCAGAATCGGCAGCTTGAAAAACATGTCAAACACATGTATATGTGTGCTCAAAATCCCAAGAGAAAAATGGGGGAGAGGAAATTATGACATGACCATTCCCACATCACCCCCAGGGGCTGATTTCTCACTCACTTTCTCCCTTCCTCCAGTGAGTGCAGACACCCTCCTAAAAAATAAAATAAAACAAAAGGAAATGCTAAGTTCTAAGCTACTATCAAATTCCACACTTGCACAATTTCTCCTGACAACTGTTATACTACCAAAATATTAGACATATTTGGAAGTAATAAACCGTGTGTGGGATGAACCATATATCAAACATATAAATTAGGAAGCATACTAAAAGGAAATAATTATGTTGGCTGTCAGAACCAGAATGTGAAATTCAAAGCTTCAAAGTAAACCATTATGAAAGCTTCTGTCCTAAAGAGGAGACATTCTAAAAGAATTATAGAAAAGATATGTTGCTTTGGTTGTATTGTAGGCATGGCATGCCCATGTTTGTAATGATAGGTTAATTTTTCAGTTTCTATGCTCTTAGAAATCAGTCTTGGAAACTTGACATCAGAACAGTTCCCCAGTTCTCATCTCGACTTAACACCAATTTACAACAACAAAAAAAAAAAAGAAAAAAAATCTCATTTCAGTTTTTTAGTGAAAAATTTCTGTTATGGATCCTTTCAATGGTATTTTTTAATAACACATTTTACAACACTAGAACATAATCAATAAATGAATTCGGTAATAAATATTTGCAATTATCTGAAAGTCTTAAAAGCTAAAATGCAATGAAGTGAAATAATAAATGATATATACAATGGTCATTGAATGAAAATGAAATCCCATAATATGTTCCATGTATACATAATGGTTATGGCTATTTTAAATGATTTCTATTTTTACACTGAGCAAAGCAATGCTGATATTAACATATTTTCCTTAATCAAACTTAACTGATACTTCCCTAATGACTTCAGAATTCAGTGCAAATTCTTTAGATTGTTATTAAAATCACTCCATTTTTAAGTACAACCTGTGATCCTAACCTTCCAACCTACCATCTCTTTCTTAAATACCTTACCAGTTCCAGAGAACATACCATGTGTTCGTGAAATCAGTAACTTCAGCCAGTTATATTGTGGCTACTCTTCAATCATATTGAAAATTTTCAACTTTATCTGACACATTGCAAAACTATGTGTTGTGGTATCACTAAGTCTGACTTTCATTAAGTACATTGTGAATATTCCAAAGTCCAGCAAAACATCTAAAGACCAATATTTTTCACCTCTTTTGACCCAATTACAAGCACTGTACTTTGTTCCTAGGTGCTTAATAAAATGCTTAAATGGATTTAGTGAGAATTGATTACTTAAGTAAGTCTATTGGACTAATCTAGTGAGATTCTTTGTTCAGCTACTTGTTTTGCTATCATTTGGCCAGTTAGCTTCTCAAAATATTTTAATGTAGCAAGGTCAGCAAGAAATCTTTAAGGATATACTCTTAAAGATGGTTTTTAAATCAAATATGATTCACATCATTAAAGAGTGTGAACAACTAACAGAATCCTGAATAGCTCCAGATCATTAAAATTGATTTTTTACTATTGTTTGTTGACTTATATAATATAGGTAAAGTACAGGCCAGCCAGTGGCATGGTGGTTAATGGGGCTGAGTCCCAGAAGACTGTGTAGTTTGAGTCCCAGACCCAACAGCTTTAAAAACGCACCAGGCATAGATGCGTGGGAGTAACCAAAGTTCTGAGAGGAGAATAGAAGAGAAGAGATAGTGCAATAGACAGCCTCCCAGGAGATATTATCCCACTTTCTCTTCACTTTCTCTCACTTCTTGTCTCTCTCTTTAAGGAATGCATACACCATATAGCAAATAGCATTTTTCTACTCTGCCTATATTGATATTTATAAATAAAATGGCAAGTAATTAATGAACAACTACTGAATTGTAAGAAGACTGCAGATAGGTTTCCGTTTCTCTAAGGATATTATTCACATGTTCATCAACTTTATATATATATATATATATATATATACACACACACACATATATATATATATATGTTAATGTAAGTGCTTCTGCTTGCTTCCTAGAAAGATCAAGAAAATATTATAAGTCTAATATCTGTACAATGTACACGTAGGTCATAAAGAATGAAGTTTTGTAATTGTTTTCAATAATTAAAAACTGTATACTTAGTAGGCAAGTAAAAATCCAGAAGAAAAAGGTCAGACTTTGTTAAATCAGAGATAGTCTACTGGTGCCATATTTTCTCAGAAAAAGAGTGAATAGCTGGTACGTCTATGATATATTTGGGGCTCGGAAATGATAAACATTCATAAAAAGCACTGAGAGTGTCTATTCTGAAAGATATTGAACACACTGACTTAATCCCTTAACATGTGAATAGTGAAAAAATTAATTTTTTTAAACTCATGCTTTATTAGAACTTCTTTGTGTAGTTTGTGGGGCTTAGAAAGTAGTAGAAGGAAAAGAATGATATAAAACTTTACAAACTAGAGAGACTGTCTTTGTAAGGAAAACACATTTTCCTGAGTTTTACAAGTAGTCATCAAAACACACAAAATCTCTTTAAATCAGATTCTGCCATTTCTACCAGCATTGCCCTAGCATGGCACCTCATCACTTTAACCCGGATACCTGACAGAGCAATTTAACTGGCTCTCTCTCTCTTTCTCTAACTCCACCTGTACAATGTTGCCAGAATAATCTTCCTAAACTCCTTTTCATTATGTCTTTCCTTTGTTTAGGAGCCTCCGGTGAATGCTTTTCACTGATCAGATTAAATGTACTCTTCTCAGGCTAGACATTGGGACACTCCATTAATCTTTCCCTTTTCTCCAATAAGACCCTTTCCTTCCTGCCTCTAAAGTCAAGCGGAATTCATGTCTTTACTTTCTATAGTCTTCCTTCTCAAATCCCCACCCTTTCCTGTTTAAAAATCCAGCTATTTTTTCCAACAAAGAGCCGCTATATCCCCAATTACCAGTCCTGGGTTTATTCAACTCCCCGTCCCATCCCCTAATCCTCGCATACGCACTCCACCCCACGGGAAAGATTTATTTCCGATGCCCATAACTAGTCTCTATTGGTCTTCTAAAAATGTCTCCCTGGTGTCTATCTATTCCTTCAGCCAAAAGAGATGATCCTCAGGCCAAGTGAGTGACCTTTTATGGCATGGTATGGAATATCCAGATGCCCGAGTGTGTGGCAAGACCTAATGAGATGTGAATAGATTCTTCACTATTCCTATCCTACTCGGTTCAGTTTCTTTTGCAAAAAAAACATGAAATTTAGATTATTCATAAAAAGAATGATAAATAAGACAATAAATGCATATATGAAAATCATCATTTGCATTTGCTTCTCCACCAAGCCCTCCCTGTGCAACTGACCAAACAGCACAAATGCAGAAAATAACAAAAAAAACTGACCTGTACTTCCTGGCTTGTGACACAGAGTTCCAGAAATCATGAATCTACTCAGGTGGTCAAAAAAATAAATAAATGAATAAATAAATAATGTCTGTGGAGAAGATCCTTATAATAAGAAATTGATTATGAGAAAGGTGTTTTTAAAAATAATTTTGCCAGAGGACATGTGTCATCACTGCAGAAAGAGAAAGAGAATGAGAGAGAGGAAGTAAGTAAGTATCCCCCATTATTATGCTTCAATCTCTTCTCTATTTTTCTCTACTTTTGGGATTTTGAGAAAGCACACATATGCATCTGGCATATTTCTCAAGCTACCAGCTCCAGACCTTGAACCACAGGGTCTGCCATGTAGGATCTAGCTACCTTAACTACCATGCTGTGGGAATACCCAAAGAAAGGTTTATAAATATTTTTTGGCCTGGATTATCAAGTTTCCAGAAAATATATGTATAGACAGTACCTGAAGTATTTGTTTATTGACTCCACCAACACTTGTTACTTACTACACTACAGTATGTGTAAAGTAGTGTGTGTGTGGTGTTGATTGTCTTTGCCACACACTGTACTAAGTACTTTTGAAACATTCATTCATAAATTCTTATAAGCATATTAATTATACTGTGTAATTATCATAATATTATAGATGATGAAACTGAGGCTTAGAGATGTTAAATAACGCTCTTGAAGACACACAGCTAGGAAATGGTAACAAGAAAGTGCAAGCCAGATGCAGAGTAGAAGAAAGGTACCTAAATTCTATACGAAAGCCTTCCACTCAAATTTAGATTGGCGCTGATTTCTGAACTGGAAGTCTCTTTACTCTGATCTTCTTCTTTTTTTTTTTTTTTTCTTTTTTGTAGAGAGATTTTTGCTATAGGGCGCGTGCGCTCACCAGACAGACAGAGACAGAGAGACAGAAAGCAAGAAATCATCCCCCAGGGGGGATGGCCACACCACAATCCCTTCTCCTCCATTCTCCTCTTGGGATCTTGGGCACGCACGCCCACGCGCCCAGTGTGAGTTTAAGCCACCGGGTCGGGGACGCGACCGCGGTCAACCACGTGGAAGTCCAGCAACATAGCCATTATGCTAACTGCTGGCCCCTACTCTGATCTTCTTTAACACCTTTTGGATAATTCTGTTCTGGGACATAACCCTTTGCAGTGCAGTGTTATATTAATCTGAAAATGTGGCCATCCTTCCTAATGGGTAAGCAGCAAACTTTGGGAGAAAATAGAGCTTTGTCATGGTTATTAATGGCTCAGGGGAGAGTACACAAAGCAAGCAGTTCCTCAATGTATTTGAAAGAACAAGATGTGTTCTTTGTGTATAAACAGAAATGCAGAAGTGTGACAATTTTTTTAAACTTCTGTTTATACCTTATACTTTTAGAAACTACACCTAGCATTGCAGTCCATCTCCCACAGCCACTAGACTTCTAAAGCCTAATATTGTTTGGCAGATAGAACACTGACGCATCTTTTGAAAAGGTTTAATACATATCAGTTTGGATTTCAATCTTGCTGTCATATGGTGCTGGAATGGGACACAAAGTCCTTAATGTGGTCTGGGAAGAACATTACATCACACTAGAAAATTCCTGATTTATTGTCCATATAGCTATAAATACATTCCAAAGCCTTGTTTTCTACTTTTACCACTAACAATTGATGTGCAGATGGTCTCAATGTCTTATTTACAATGACATCCTTCCCTCTGCATGTATTCCAGAATGTTCTGTCTTTCAAGTTACTTTCTATGATTGTTGGGGTTTAGAGCCTCTATTCTATTTTTGATATGGAATCGAAATACTCAGCTGCTGGCTTCTATGTAATATTCATGCAAATCTCTTCAATCGGACTTGATCATGAGGACTGACTTATAAAGTAGCATGTACATCACAGCAGAATGTATGGTCTAGGATGCTTGGGGATTACGATAAACCCAGACGGTGGATTTCTTTCCACAGGGCAGCTGCAAAGACCAGGAACATCAAGTACAGGTGTTACTAGGGAGGCAACATTTTTAGATCCTGTAGACATCTAGAATCTCATTCTGTGTCTATCTTTCTACAAATATAGCCTGTGGGTATCTGTAATCCAAAATATAAATCTGCTCATCCAAGATTATGTTGTCTGTAAATTTTCCCATTTGATTCTTGCATTTGCCTTGTCTCTCTACAGGTTTAGTTCTTTATAATTGCTCCCAGTCTTACCTCCATTCACAACTGGACTTGCTAGTTTAAGGAATTAATAAGAGTACCCTAGACTCAGGAGCTTTCTGATTTTATTGGTAACTTTGTGTTATCAAGGATCTCTTAAAGCTTTGCTTTAAATGCCTTGAGGGGGAAGTTTTGTCTCTCTTATTAATGAGTTTTCTAGCATACTAAAATGAAATTTCCCCACTATTTGAGTCAACAGAAGGAATAACCTCTTTGGTATCAGTTTTGCAAAGGCTGTCAGAAGTACAAAACAAAGAAACAACTCTAAACAGAACAAACAAGCTAACAAGAAAATCTTTGGTGGAAATTATTAAAGTGATATATGAAGCAAAATTTATAAGAAAGTAATGTTTCCCTAAATAAAAATCGGGTCTATCTCACTGATTTATAAACAACCCTTTTATTTCAATAAAACCCTATGGAAGAAACTAATTTTGGCTGTTAAACATATCAATGAAATGAGCCTGGGGGATAAATTGTGTTATATCTACATTCTCAAACTACATAGACCCAGGACACCAACAGATTTATGCGCCAGTATCTTTCACCCATAGAACTGTAAAGATATTAATAGGATTAAGTTAAACAAAGAATCCTGTGCAGATTTATACTTCCCATCTGTTCATAACCCACAATCTCTTCTTGCTAATTTGTTTACCCTTATTATCTCTAAAGGATTGCCTCATCTGTGTAGAATCAACAGCCTGGTCTATTTCTTACGACTCTGCCTCATGAAACATAATTATTGTATTCCCCCCCAAAATAGGCTCATTCAGGTTATTTCATCAAAAATTTGCCAGGTTGTTTTGGATATGTTCTTATCGAGCTCCTCCCAAGTTAATGTTCTTTTAGAAAGATCCAGAGGCTTTAGGCATATTTGGAGACTGCAGACTACGCTCTATCATAACTGGGCAGAAACGACCTAAGGCCATTTGCCATTTCTCTTGACTTTTCTTTTGCCATTATGTTTGTGGCCTTGACTCTACAGGCAAGGCAAAGCCAACAGTGATAGGATATGTTGATACCTCCTTCAAAACCAAGGCCCAGGGAACCAGCAGTTAGCGTAATGGCTATGTCGCTGGACTCCCATGTAGTCGACCGTGGTTCGTGTCCCGGACCCGGTGGCTTAAAACTCATGCCGGGCGCGTGTGCGTGCGTGCCCAAGATCCCGAGAGGAGAATGGAGGAGAAGGGATTGCGGCGTGACCATCCCCCCTGGGGGGTGATTT
>NW_006160015.1:3305343-3329300 GCF_000334495.1 Tupaia belangeri chinensis
CCAGTCTCTCCCTCCTTCTGTCTTCCCTTTTTTAAAATTTTTTGGTAAAAAACCTATACAAAAAAAAAAACTAAAAAAAAAAAAAAAAAAACAAGGCCCAGGAATCAGACAGCAATATCAACCAGAGAAAACTAGAAGACGCTTTGGACGATGCTTTCAGGGAATATGTAAGTTGATTAAATATGTATTACCCTTTTTTATCAATAGGAAACTGAGGCATAGTGAATAGCCCAAGTCATACAGCTAGCCACCTGCCTCACTTCTGTCATCACTGCAAAGGATCAACTCACTGAATCAGCACGAACCCATCTCTCTGGGTGACACCTCTCCGGGAATTTTTGCCCACAGGTCAGCATTCCACCACACATTCCTTGGTATGGTTTCATGTTTCACATGTGCACGTATCAGTGAGACATAAGGCAAAGACTACATTAATTATGTTCTTACCCTGTTTCCTCTGGAAAACTCACCATAGCTCAGCGACTCCTGGAAAACTCTCTTTGTTCCGTATGTGTGTGTGCATGTGTGTGTGTCACACATAGTCAAAAAATATTATTATTATTTTTATAGTAGTTCCATTTCTGTATTTTACTTAAGGCTGAATAAAATTGCTCTTAACTCACAATACCACCTTTCTCAGTCATCGGCACAGTATGTGGCACAGTCTTTGAACTTAAGATTTTAAAATAACTCTGAGAGCCTCAGAAAAGTCCAGTAAATGGACAGAGAAATTCAGTAAATTGGCTAACTTTCAAAGCCAACTTTGTCTAATTCTACAGACCATGATCTATCCCACTGCCTCCTTCCTCAACTATTTATTTGGAACTTCAGCTCCTTCATTTGAGCCACCTGAGCAGATTTGGTCCCAGTGAAAGCACAGCAGCAAAAGCAGACTGGCTACACATTTGCCCGTGACTTCACCCACTGTCCTGTCTGGACCACCAGTAGGTATAATTTGTACCAATATTCCCTACGAAGTTCATCGGACAAGATGTCACAGATCGAGGAATTTCAACATCATCCTATTTTTCGTAGTATATCATGACTCCAAATATACTTTTCATTGCTTGAAAATTAACGGCATTTTAAATGCCACACTGATACCTCACATAGATTACAGAAATACTTGCCATGGCTCTCAGTACAGCAGTTTTTATAAAAGCAGACATACTTCGCAGTATTTTACCTGAACAAGAGAACAATTTCCAAATTTAAGCTCTGAGTTCTATTTCGTTGTCTTACCAAAATCTCCACCAAAGTTCTATCTTTGCTGTTCTTACCTTCCTATTTTCAAGAAAGTTTTATCTCTCTCTTTAGGCTGCAGATTAGTTAACAAGAAATTTAAAAGGAGAATAATGGAGATAAATATCTTTAATTTTCTACCTCATTTTGTCTTTGCAAAATGTAGGCAAGCTGTGCATTGCTTTTATTTACTGTTTGTTCCTGCTAGGTAGTAAATTAATACATCTTTTAGCAAGGAAGCTATTAGTACTACCATCATACTTTAAACCACATGTTCTTATAGCTTCATTCCCAAGAAGCACATATAAAAATGCTTCAGAAATACTGCACCGTATAGATATTTTGTTTTTGTACAACCTTACACAAAACCACCAAACTCCTTCATTCAGTCATGTGACTATAGTTCTGGTTCATTCTTTGTTCAGCGTCTGAATTCCTTCACAGCCTAGTTCTGAGGTCACCTTCCTTTCACGGCCTAACGCTCAATTTGTTGTGCTTTCAATACATTTCTCTTCTGTCTTTATTACAACTCCCACCAAAGGTTTGACTGGGGATATACTCAGGCATGGATCTATTAATAATTCTCACTTAGCATCGCCCCCTCCCAGCTCACATGGCAGATTCTGAACTTCGAGGCCAGCAGATGGCATAGCGGTTACGTTATTGGACTCCCACATGGCCGACCATGGTCCAGTGCCCTGAAAATCAAACTGGGCAAATGTGTTGTGTGCCTGAAATCCCAAGAAGAGAATGAAGGAAAAGGGACTGCAGCACGGCCATGGCTCAGTCCAATGATTTCTCACTTTCCCTCTCACTTTCTATGTCTCTCTTTCTCTGGCAAGCACACTCACCGTATGGCAAAAACCACTTGTTTTAAAAAAAATCTGAATTTAAAGGCAGCAGCTAATATATAATGTACTGCATGTAATTTGATTTTATTAGAGCTTGGCAAAGTATGCTCAACAATTATTATTTGAATAAAATGTAGAAGAACACCTCAGTTTCCATTCTGAGTCAGTCAGACTGCACATCCCACCTAAAGATTCTGTGTAATATCTGATAGTAGCATCCAGGGACAAAAGCTAGAGTACATTTTCAAGACACATGCCAGATGAAAGACTCTGCATTTCACAGGATAACCATGGTCCATTAAGTGAACCTTTAAAAACAGTATGTCAGGACCAGCAGATGGCATCATGGTTGCATTGTAGACTCCCAGGTATGTGACCACAGTTTGAATCCTGGACATGGTGGCTTCAAACTCACACCAGGGATGTGTGCATGTGTGCACAAAATCCAAAAATGAGAGTGGAGAAGAACGGATTGTGGCATGGTCATCCCTCCCCCGGGGGTGGAGGGGATTTCTTACTTTCTGTTTCTCTGTCTTTCTGACAAGTGCACACAGCCTATAGCGAAAATCTATCTAAAAATTAAAAAAAAAAAAGAAAAAAATCTCACATTTCTTTTAGCCATTTTCATCACCACTAGCATTTGAGAAAACAAAAAAGTTCAGTAAGTCTTATCCACAGGAAGAAAAGCAAGTCAGTATGCTTTGACTGCCTACTATTTGCTAAACATTGGGATAAATACTTTAATAAACTTGTTTAATTAGTTCCAAAACCAACACTACTATCATTTTCCTCCTGACAAATTTGTCTCACCTTTCATTCAAAATCCTTAATATCCAAATTTAGAGCATATATAAATCTTTCTCAGATTATTCCATACAGGTGTTTTTGATAAAGTGTATGTAGGATTTTAAGACTTAAGAATGTGTATTTTGAATATAATAAAAAAAGTGCCATTGGCTGTGTATGTAAGCTAGATTTTCTTCTTCTGCATGATAAGACTTCAGTTAATTTTCATTTATCTTTCACTCATCACTCTGTTAGAAATATTGCATAAAAGTTTTATATCTTCAGTCTTAAAGAATATCTGGTATGTATAATTTTTTATATTTATCATCTTACTTCAATGTACATAAGGACTGTATAGAGACTTTACAAGGCCAAACCTCATATTGCCCCCATATTTTATGTTCACTAGGTAAATGCCTCCTTTCTTATAGAAATCTCTTTTCTCAACCCAGCTTAAAATAGACATGAATTCTTTAAGGGTATAAACCATGAATTGCTTAGAACTGGTCCACACAAATGTTTGGTGAGAACAGATCAGTTAGTGTGATCCTTACAAATATATGTGTGTAGTCTAGCATTAAAAAATACTAATTCCAGAGAATATGATAGTCAAAATTGTCCTTTCTTATGAAAGTATCTACAGAATTTCCTGGGTTCAATATATTGTAAAGGCAAAGGCAGTCCTTTCTTGTTAAAACAGAAATTACAGAGGGATCAGCAGATGGCGTAATGTCTATGTCACTGGACTTCCATGCAGTAGACCTCAGTACAAGTCCCAGACCTGGTAGCTAAATTCTCATGCCGGGCACGTGTGCGTGCATGCCCAAGATCCTGAGACGAAAACAGAGGAGAAGGGATTGTGGCATGGCCATCCCCCTTGGGGAGGGGGGTGATTTCTCACTTTCTGTCTCTCTCTCTCTGTCTTTCTAGCAAATGCACACACCCTATAGCAAAAACCTTTCCCCCACCAAAAAAAAAAAAAAATAGAAATTACATTGTTACCAAAACACTTAGAATTTTTGAACCCAAAGGTCTATAGTATATCTTGGCATAATTTTCTCACTGCCAGCCTCCTTAAATATATATCCCTTATAATACATCTGAGTGTCACTAGCCAAAACTTAGAAAAGTTGTTGAACAGTGAGAAATTGCTTCCTGTCAATACCATTTCGTAAGGGGATAAAGAATTGATATTTCCTTCTTAATAACTAATGAAACATAGCTTGGTGATTATGCAGCTCTTTCATATAAATGTAACTTGTAGAGTTATCTAGACTCTTTAAAAAGAGCACTTTGGGGACCAGAAGGTGGTATAATGGTTAAAGTTCTAGACTCCCATGTGGTCAACCACGGTTTGCGTCCAATACCCCAGTTGCTAAAAACTCAGCGCCAGGTGCATGTGCATGTATGCCCAAAATCCCAAAAGGGGAATGGAGGGGAAGGGAGTGCAGCATGGCCATCTCCCCTGGGAGGTAATTTCTTGCTTTCTGTCTCTCTACCTGTCTCTGTCTCTCCATGAGCATCTACATTCTATAGCAAAATTCTCTCTCTCTAAAAAAAAAAAAATACTAATAATAATAATAAGGAGCACATTGTAGAATTTCCCTTAGACTTGAAGAACAAATGGGTAAGATTTGAGGATGCCAAGCAATGTTTGTTTTACTATTGGTACATCTATAGCATAAATTTTATGCTCAGTATGGTTGCTAGTACTCATTCCTGTTTCTACCCAAAGTCCAGAGTCCGATCTGGTGGGTTTACTGTACAAGTTTTTCAGTCTGCCTTATCTCTGTGCCTCTTGCTATCTGCTATATTACATCTTCTCACTTACAGCTTTCTAGTAATGGAGCTTCCCCATATCACTTCCTCCTCTCTTCCTTCAGGCACAGCTCAGGTAGTTAATTCTACAAATATCAACATGGTACCTTACATCCATTGAAGTATTTTCCTAAATTATTTACTTTCAGTTTTTAAATTTTAAAATTAATAATAATATAAAAAATAAAAATGAATTCTTGATTCTTAATTATGTATTTCCAAATCTGGTTATTTTTTGTGTAAAGAAGTCAACTCAAAAAAGTCTTTTTAAAAGTCTTATCATTTCATGGCTAGCCTTATAGTCTAGTTAAGGGAATTGGTTTCCAAATGGCCAACCACAATTGGTATCTTGGCCCCAGTGTCTTAAAAAAATGTTGGGCACAAATGCATGCATGCCCCAAATCCCAACAGGATGGAGGATGCAGAAATGGAAGGGAAAGAATTGTGACGTGACCACATCCCGCAGGAGAAAGTGCATTCTCCCTCATTCTCCCTCTCTGTCCCTTCTGGTGAATGACAAGTTTTCTTATCAACCATCTAGTTCTACATTAATTTATCTGTGCTTATTTTTTATCCACACAGTTTTCCTCTCAAAAAGAATTCTTTCCCCTACAATTGAGGACTGTGGCAAAACTGTCACAGCAGTCTTGATGGCGGCCTTTGCCCAGGGCACACAGAAGTCAGGAATATTTATTAGCAATCTAGCAATCTAGTATTGTTAGGAAGAAAAAGCAACCCTGGAGTTTTCATATATTGATCAAATCCTACGCCTGAGGATCAAGTGTGTTATCCAGCAATTGTTTCCACAGGTAACTTGGAATTCCCGAGGACACACAGTCCTGGCTCACAGATGTCCCTATCTATCATTTCTTTCACGTGGCTCCGTGCAAAGGATATACCTCAGCTTGCCCACCGTAATCGTATAATGCATAATGGTGGTGACCAGAAGAAAACAAACCTATAGAGAATTCAATTACAAAGTCATTGTCTCTTTCCTTAAATGAGTTACCAATACAGAGATTGAGGCCCTCATTTGAGAATGTCCAGGGGATACTGTCATGATATTCTCTAGAGTAACAAACATGTGCTTTAATCAGCTGCCTACTTAGCCCAACAGCTACATAGATTGACTGGCTATGAGATGGGGTGAAGGAAAGACAGAAGCAATGATCAGGAGTTAAGAGAAATAATCAGAAGCCAAAACATATGCTTTAATCACTGGCCTATCAGTTAACAAGCCTCCCAGACAGCACCTTATCCTCCCCTGAGTCCCCATTACTAAGCCACCTACTGATGACAACTTTTCACTTTGAGTAGAAATACTCATCACAGCCTGGAATGGGGGTGAATTTGATGGAGTGGACAAATCCCATTCAGTGGAGTTTTTGTTTGTTGTTTGTTTTTTTAGGAGGCTCTGACAAACAGAAAGTTTAGAGTGTTCATAAGAATATGCAAAGCTAGTGCAACCTATCAAGGATTTTAAATTAGCATTAGGACAGTATTTAGTTTCTTCATTAAGAGGATAAAAAATATCAGATCATTTTAGCAAAAACTTAGTTCCTCACTTTTACCTGCATGATGACAATGCCTGAGATTCAGATCAATTTAGTATCTGCTTAAGAATACAACCACTGGGGACCAGCAGGTAGCGTGGTGGTTAAGGTGCTGGACACTCCCACATAGCCGACCAGGGTTCAAGTCCTGAATCTGGTGGCTTGCTTTCTCACTTCCTCTCTCTCTCTCATTATCACCCTCTGTCTCTCTCTGCTCAAACTAAAAAAAAAAATAAAATGAATAAATAATTATATTTTTTAAAAAAAGAATACAACCACTGTACAGAAGGTGATTTGTTTAGTGAAGGATTCTGGGCTACAGGTAGAAGAAACGAACTCCAGGGTCACTGGATCATGTGACATAATGACTACTTTCAGTGCCACTAGCCACTACCAGAGTGACTTCCTGGGCCTCAGTTTTCTAATCTGTAAAATGAGTTGGAATTAGATCAGTGGTCTGCAAAATAGGTGAATATTTTTTTTCTATTTAATATTGAAATTATTTATCCAGACCAATATTGCACAGAAGCATACACTATATAACAACGTGCGGTGGGAGACAGTGAGGTTCGTGCCAGATAAATACCTGGCAACATTCTGTCCCCCACGAGATTGTCTGGGAATCTCAGAGGGACACCAGAGTAAAACTGGAACGAGATGATCTGATGATGATCTAATACCCCTATGAATCTCAAAGGTGCTAATGAAGAACATATTTAAGACTCTAAATAGTAGAGAAAAACACTCTTGGTAATAATCATTACATATTGATAGTTTTCTTCTATTTGTCTCCAAAGTGAGGAAATAAAAAACCCACCTCCAGAGTGGAAAAGTTTTTAATCTTCAGCCAGTGAATGTTTTCAACAGACGATATTATAGTAGAGAGAATATAGATTTTCATCCCTGAGAAATGGAAAGAAAAGCTGATGCCTGAGCTCTTTGGATAAATCAGAACAGCAGGAGGTGGATTGCTGTTTGTTTGATGCTCCCAGGCAAGCAGCATTCTCTCTTTCATATTCCCACACTTTAATACATGCTTTCTGTGATAAAGCAAGTCCATTCTTTTCCTGTAATATAACCCTATACTATTTCGCTGAATGGGTGGTTAATGGCTTATAATATCATATATAAATCCTCACTTGAATTACACTTCTATTTAATAAATTATTTACATTTAAATATATTGTTTTCTTAATGATTAGAATAACAGAAATTAAATCAAAACTTTAATATATATATATACCACGAGATTGTCTGGGAATCTCAGAGGGACACCAGAGTAAAACTGGAACGAGATGATCTGATGATGATCTAATACCCCTATGAATCTCAAAGGTGCTAATGAAGAACATATTTAAGACTCTAAATAGTAGAGAAAAACACTCTTGGTAATAATCATTACATATTGATAGTTTTCTTCTATTTGTCTCCAAAGTGAGGAAATAAAAAACCCACCTCCAGAGTGGAAAAGTTTTTAATCTTCAGCCAGTGAATGTTTTCAACAGACGATATTATAGTAGAGAGAATATAGATTTTCATCCCTGAGAAATGGAAAGAAAAGCTGATGCCTGAGCTCTTTGGATAAATCAGAACAGCAGGAGGTGGATTGCTGTTTGTTTGATGCTCCCAGGCAAGCAGCATTCTCTCTTTCATATTCCCACACTTTAATACATGCTTTCTGTGATAAAGCAAGTCCATTCTTTTCCTGTAATATAACCCTATACTATTTCGCTGAATGGGTGGTTAATGGCTTATAATATCATATATAAATCCTCACTTGAATTACACTTCTATTTAATAAATTATTTACATTTAAATATATTGTTTTCTTCATGATTAGAATAACAGAAATTAAATCACAACTTTAATATATATATATATATATATATTTATATGTATATATGTGTGTGTGTGTATGTATGTATACACACACAGCAGAATTTCCAAAAACAGGGATGGCATAGAATTTAGATCTAGAATATAGCTAAGTTAGTTTGCTATTCATCAAATTCCACCAGAATTCTACTGAAATTCTAGTGAGTTTGAATAATTATTATGCAAAAGAAATTAGTTTTGTGCATCTAAAGCTTTGTTCTCCAAGAATACTGATTACATAAAATTTCTTTAAAATAAGACCACAAACCTGCACGTGTAATTATCTATGTATGTATATAGGGGATGAAAAAATGCTTTGCATTTCTTCTACTTCTGACTAGTATCAACCAGTCATGCATTCATTTTTCACTCAGTGAATGCTCTGTGTGACTATGACGCTATTGCTATGCCAGGAACTGGTTGTATAAAGGTGAACACAGTTTCACACAAAGTTGAAGGCTCCTCAGGCCTTGGTTTATTCATAGATAAAATGGAAATGATATAAAATATTATGATATAAAATGACAGTGTGATAGCATGAGATTTATTGAGATCATGTGAACTATAACAACTAAGCTACTTTTTACATTGCTTAAGCTTTAGAGCCTACAGGAAGTACTCTGTAAATGGTTTCTGTTATAACTTTCATTGGTACTAACAATATTACCAAGTAATGAATACAACCAGTAAAGATCTATTATGACAGACATGCAAAAATATATTTTCATGTAAATACACTGGGTTCAAAGTGAGGAAGAAGTTTCTGTTTTTAGCCCAACCTGGGGAAGGTGGTAGAGGCTTCAAAGAAGAGGTGATTTTCAATTCAATCTTGTTTTAGAAATTGTCATTCTCTAGAAAGTGAAGTCAGAGAAGAAAATATAAGAAAATGAGGGGCTGCAAGGCCCATGTGCCCAAGGCTTGGGGTACAGAGAGTGTGTGGATGCAGCAAAAGCTGTTTGTATTTGTGACTTTGGGTAAAGCATTTTATAAAGGTGGGGTTTGGGGACAGACAGAACACATTCAGGTCATGTTGCGTGAAGGGCCTCGGGTGCAACATAGAGAAGCTTGGAATTTAGTCTGTAGGGAATGGAGACAGGTCTGCAGTTCTTAATTTAGGAATTGGCAAGGTCAGTTACCAGAAAGAAGGCCACGCAACACTGGTTTCACAGCAAACGCTCTTGTGGGATTACTGGAGCATGGTAATCCTTACACTATTTCTACTTGGCTTTGACCCCAGGACCGATTCTCAGCTTTTAAACTGAGTGACTAGGATTTAACCACTGGCTGTGTCCTGGAATTAATTACTTGGTGAAACTTGTTTAAATCCTCTGATCCTTTTTTATTTTTCATCTTATTCAGCCCCGATGTCTACTCCCAGCAAATAGAGGTCTGGCGCACGTTGTGACTGGTATGGACCAAACATTTAAATATATTCCTTATGTTTTTAGAAGTAATAAAATGTATTGACATAGATTTCATTTGAGACACTTTGCGAACTGTTCATTCCATCAAGTCCTTGGAAGTGGGATAAGTGTATCAGATAATCTCTGTGTTGTTAAAGTGGTCAGTGCCCTGCCAAGCCACAGTGGAAACTGAAGCAAAATGAAAAACAAGAAATACTACTTTTGTCTATTTACATTTTTTGTAAGTTATTCATCATCATGCATATTTTGCATTGATTTTTTTTTTTTTTTTTTTTTTTTAAGGTTTTAGCCATAGGGTACATGTACTCGCTGGAAAGAGACAGAGAAAGGGAAAGTGATAAATCAACCCCCAGAGGGGATAGCAATGCCACAATCCTCTGTCCTCCATTCTCTTCTCAGGATTTTGGCACATATGCACACACACACCTGATTTTTGAGTCTCTAGGTCTGGGACTCGAACTCTGATAGGCCATGTGGTAATACAGAACTATAACCACCACACCACCTGCTGATCCACATTAATTTTGATTTAAAAATATATATATTGCATTAAAATATAACATTAAGTTTGGAAAATGTATTTGGATTCCTCCTTAAATTTTGCACCCAAGGTGAGTTCCTCACTTGACCTACTCTCAACCAGACCCCACCCCAAGAGTGGCAGGGCTATCCCAAGTACTCATCACTGGGATTGGATGAGCTGCATGCTGGGGAGTAGGTGCATATCATTCAGAATTGGCCACTCGCCTTGACCAGACAGCTATGGAGAAAGGACGGTGTTTCTCCAGAGAAAGGGACTTATATTTCCAGTAACCTCATAGTTCCATCACATGTGGTCCCATTTCCATATCATCTACTTTGAAACATGCAAGGAGACTTAAAGAAAAACCTAAGGAAAAAAAATTAAAGTACAAATTTACTTGGGTGCAACAAAAGTTTGAATTCTGTGCAGTTAATATTTTTAATAATACGCATTTTCTCTGAACTTCCTGATGACCCCTTACATAATATAGAAGTCAAGCCTTCCTAATTTTAAGTTTTGACACCAAAACTACACCAGAATAAAATAATTCAATGAAAATGTTTATCAATGAGAACAAAAACCTCTATCTCACACACTTCTTTTATCTGCACACCAAAGAGCAAATGCAACCTCAGTACTACATATATTTTTAAATTACATGTCGACAATAGTAATGCGTGTTTATCACTTTTGCTATCAACATTACAGTTTCATAAGATTTTTGAAGTTAGGTGGAAACTTAAGACCAATGCCTTCAGGCTGCACTAGCAGTGGTGATGGGCCACTCAGACTTTCCCTTCAGGGTGAAGGAAGGTTTGGGGTGGGTAGTCCCCTATCTCTAGTGTGAGCTGCCAACAACTCAGAGCCAAGTCTGTCTTCTGCAGGGAGCTGCTTTGCTTGAGGTGATCTCCTAACACTAGAGCAGCCTGCATCCAGTAACTGCTCTCTGCTAGGGGGATGAATGGCTGGCCTCCTTGCCCTAATACAGAACAACTCTGAAGGGCCATACCAACTCCAGATAACTTCAGTGCTGACACTAGCTGAGGCCCATCTGGCACCTGTAGCGATGTTCAACGTTCTTTGACCAAACTTGCTTCCCATGTTCCCTGACAGGTGTTTAACTCCTGAGACAGACTTCCCACATGCACATCCCCATCTCAAACAATGTCTTCCAGAGGACCCAGCATGTGACACACTGAAATCCTTCAAACATATTAGGAAAACAGAGGAGTCACAATGAGAGAAATAAAAGCCAGCACCATAACCTGGATGGTGGAGCAGGAGTGGATTTCTCACAGTCAGTGAAATTCTGCTTTGTCTCTACTGTCACTGGGGTCAGGAGTCATCCATCCCTTTAATACAGGCAGGTGCTTTGCTTGTCAGCTACATAAACTGTCCCACGTTTGCCATTAGCCATCTCTATTAATGAGATATTATACACAGAAGCACTTTCTATTGATTTAACTGAAAGGGCACTCCAGCAGCTCTCATTATTTTATAAGGTCAGAAGAAAAATGATCACACCTCCATCAGTCAAAGAAATATCAGAAGCCTGTTGGTGGCAGTGCAATAGTGGTGGAATCGCCTCTGCAGAGAAAATAATGCTCAGGAGGAAATTACTTCCACAGAGATGATTAATTCCAACTACCCAAACTTAGCAACCAATGAAAAACTAGTACATTTAAATACATTCAAAAAAAAAAAAAACTGAAAGCACTAAACTATTTGAAATTCAGGTTATTCCTTCATGGAATAACCAAAACGCTTTTACTTTTTGTAATTTCTAGATGTAAATAGAAGGGAAACAATTCTGAAACTTAGTGTGTCTGAGTCATTTTTCTGTTATAAAGCAATGAGAAATTGATTACTCAATATTCAGGGATATTTAACTTTTTCTTTCATAAACATGGAATCCTACTATAAGAAATGTTTAGCCTTTTGCCAAGTTTGTGTCCTACTTAGAAAAAAATGTTAGTGATTTACTCATAAATATGTGTTCAGGCATACCTGACCTGATAGGAAGGATTTCAGTCTTGTTTGATGGCTATTGGGAATATCTCCATATTCCCTACTAGAACCACAGGAAGAAGAGGCAAATACTAACACTGGTTGTTTAATAGATGAAAAACCTGTGACTGTTAGAGGTTAAGTAATTTGTCCCATACCCCTAAGCTAAAATAAGAGAAACTGGAAAGTGTGAGCGTGGCCAAGATAGCTGTGTTTCTAAACATTACCCAGCACTGGCTCCCGACAGTAAGATAAAACACATCCAAAGCAACCAACATTTCTTTTTTAGCACAGATTTATATGGAAAACAGTCTTTAATTAAATCTCTACTCTGCTTTTTAATGCCTTCATTTAATTTGTGTGAGCATATTCTCTCCTTCATGTTGCTAACCAGAACCTTCAAGTTAAGGGTAGACAGCTTTTTACTGAAAATGCCTCTGAGGATGCTTTTTAAAAATTCAGCTATATTTTGGACAGTGAATTCCATGCAGGGATATTATTCTACAATTAAAAAAAGTTTTAAATACCAGTTAATTATCACCTTAAATATGAGTATCTGCCAACTAACTCCACCTATCTTTTGCTTGAGTAAATTGTCGAGATACATTTACCCATCTTCAAAACTTCTTAGAGGGGACCAGCAGTTAGCATAATGGCTATGTTGCTGGACTCCCACATAGTCAACCGTGGTTCGAGTCCCGGACCTGGTGGCTTAAAACTCACGCCGGGCGCGTGTGCATGTATGCCCAAGATCCTGAAAGGAGAATGGGGGAGAAGGGATTGTGGCGTGGCCATCCCCCCCTGAGGGGTGATTTCTCGCTTTCTGTCTCTCTTTCTGGCTAGCGCACGCGCCCTATAGCAAAAACCTCTAAAAAAAAATCTTAGAGTAAAATAAAGTTCAAAAAGTATATGTGCAGAAAAAAGACTGAAAGGAAACGTACAATATATGACCTCAAGAGGTACTTTTTATCTTAATAATGATTTTCTTATTTTATCTTTTAAAATTAAAACAATAATAACCCTACATTGTAAAACATAGCCCACATTCATGCAGTGGTATAGAAACTATCCAGAAAGTAATCGTGAGGGTGTTTAATCTGTGTTTGATTTAGGAAAGGAGGCAATTTAATTTTAACGGCAAACTGTACATTAAGAACTTAAAGGCAGAAAATCTCACTTATGAACACAGTATGTCATTACGATCATTTCTCTAAGTGCAAAATCTCAAGTAATGAATTTTGTAGCTGATTTCATATTTTGAAAGCATTGCATAAGAATTCTTTTCCATTTGAAGAAAAAAAAAGAAAAACCTGGGTGTTTTTGAAGCAGTACAACTCCAGGGAAAGAATGTCAATCTAATCCAACAAATGTGCATTTATTGCTTACTCTAAGCCAAGCAGTGAGGGAAATGGGAGTAGTCCAAAGTTGAAAAGTGATAAGGAGACTATTGCAGCAGAGATTTTCATTTCTGATTATACTTAACTTTATTAATAACAAAGGGACTCAAAAATTCTATTAAAATGTAACGTTGAAAATTGCAACTATAATGGAATTGCACCAAGGTCGGTAGAAAAATATTCTATTAGTTAGGCTGAGGAAATCAATCATCCACTGTGCATATGATGGAAATGGCACATAACCCACTTCACCATCCACTTTAATAACCGTTCTGGAACTGGTCTTCTAGCTAATGAAAAACAACCTTGTTTCCAATAATTTTCACTCTCTGGTCAGAGTGATAGGTTCAAACAATGGCCAAGATGACCATTTTCATCATTCTTCTAAGTTTTCCACCTGCTCCCATTAAAAAGAATGTTAACAGGAGTAAACTAGACACCAGGGTAATTTAAAATGTATCAGTACATTAGGGATTTTCAAATAGTTCCATAAATGTTGTACTATGTACCATTTAAAGATAGGAGCTTTAAACAGTGGAAAACATATTCCCAATGTAAAGGGCTCATTCCTCTGAAAGAACAAGGAACTTTCTGTTTGCCTCAAAGTAAAAGTCATTTTAGAATTTAGTAAACTATGGGACCAGCAGTTGGCGTAATGGCTATGTCGCTGGACTCCCACGTAGTCCACGCGGTTCAAGTCTCAGACCTGGTGGCTTAAACTCATTCTGGGTGCGTGTGCATGCATGCCCAAGATCCCAAGAGGAGAATGGAGGAGAAAGGATTGCAGCCTGGCCATCCCCCCCAGGGGATGATTTCTCCATTTCTATTTCTCTGCCTCTGTCTTTCTGGCGAGCGCACACACCCTATAGCAAAAACCTCTCTCAAAAAAATAAATAAATAAATAAATAAAGGGAACCAGCAGTTAGCATAATGGCCATGTCGCTGGACTCCCACATGGTCGACCGCGGTTCGCATCCTGGACCCGGTGGCTAAAAACTCGCGTCGAGTGCGTGTGCGTGTATGCCCAAGATCCCGAGAGAAGAATAGAGGAGAAGGGATTGCGGCGTGACCATCCCCTCTGGGAGGTGATTTCTCGCTTTCTGTTTCTATGTCTCTCTCTGTCTGTCTGGCGAGCACATATGCCCTATAGCGAAAAACCTCTCAAAAAAAATAAATAAATAAATAAGAATTTAGTAAACTAGTAAGTAGAAGATCAGTTCCTAACAATTATCATAACAAATAGTATTTTTCTTTTCTTTTGTTTTTGTTGTTATTGGGCACATGCACTCACCAGAGACAATCAGAAAAAAAAAAAAAAAAAAAAGAGAGAGAGAGAGAGAGAGGGAAAGTAAGAAATTAGCCCCCTGGGGGTATGGCCATGTTCTAATCCCCTTTCCTCCATTCTTCTCTCGGGATTTTGGGGAAGCACACACATGCACCTGGCATGATTTTCAAGTTATCAGATCCAGGATTCCAACCATGGTCAGCCATGTGGGAGTCCAACACCTTAACCACTATGCCACCTGCTGGCACAACTAATAGTTTCTTTTTTTTTTTCTTTGGAGAGATTTTCACTGTAGGGCGCGTGTGTTCGCCAGAGAGACATAGAGACAGAAAGCGAGAAATCACCCCCCAGGGGGGATGGTCACGCCGCAATCCCTTCTCCTCCATTCTCCTCTCGGGATCTTGGGCACGCACGCACACGCGCCCGGCGTGAGTTTTAAGCCACCGGGTCCAGGACACGAACCGCGGTTGACTACGTGGGAGTCCAGCAACATAGCCATTACGCTAACTGCTGGTTCCCAACTAATAGTTTCTTAAAACAACCAAATAACAGAGCTAAGGGCCACTACTGCCTTTTAAATAAACTAACAGGAAAGGAACAAAACCGAAGTTCATGAATTAATTGCTTTATATGATTAACATGGGGAGTGTGGGGCTCCCGGTCAAAAGGCTATATGCCAGGGAGTTGGAAAGTGGCACAGCAGTAACACAATGCTGAGAGTGACCTACATGGGAAGATTCTGGGTTCACATCCAAAGACCTAGACACCTCCATAAAACTGGGGGTGCATCACAACTAAAGACCTTGAGGGGAGGTGCTCACTTCCCTCTATTTCTCTCTCTTTCTCTCTTTTGTGCCTTAATCTCTCTTGTCTTCTCTCCCTTGGTCATGGAAAAAAAAATAAATAAACTTAATTTTTTTTTAAAGAAAGATCTTGTGTTTGTCCTAAGGAAATATAAATGTTTGATACTGCATCATAAACTCCTCTCCAAACTTTCCCTCATTATCTCCATGCCCATGTGTCCACAAGCCTCATAAGGAGGTGTGGCTTCTCTATGAAGAAGCACCTCTGCCCTTGCTCTTGCCTTTGCTTCAGATTCTTTTAGGAGATTTTCTCATGTCTGGCTTTCTAGTGATCGAGGAGTCACCATGACCCTGACACTCCATGTGAGAAGACACCACTTTCCATTGCACTCCCTTGTTTAATTATTATCTTCATGAGACTGATCACTACTAGCACCTTCCGCTAGACTCAAAGCTTTGTAGGAATTGCGTCCTTGCCTGTCTTAATAACCATGGTATCTCCTCAGGGCTTCCAAAAGAGTTCTGGCATATGCTAAAGTCCAGAGTACTTTCGTTGAGTGAAAACATGAACAACTCACTAAACCAACAAGCCCAGCATTGATCAAATTACAACAAACATTTCTCTTCTGTATTTTCTTTCTATGTTCCTCCCATAGAGAAGAAAAGAATGAACATCAGATATCACTTTCCTGCTTCAAAAATTCCATCACTCCCCTTGTAATTAAAAATCTAGATTCCTTACCCTGGTCTTCCAGGTCCAATACAATTTGATTCCTACATAACTTTCCATGTTCATCTCACTCCCACTCTTTCTCCCTCTAAGTATCCCTATCCACATATCAAGCTTGCTCCTTCTGATGACTTTTGCATTTGCCACTTCTGCTTGGAAAGCCAAACTCTGAATCTTAGCACAGTCACCTCCTTCTCAAGATGATCCCATCAGGACTCAATTCTTTTTTTTTTTTTTTTTTTGGAGAGGTTTTCACTATAGGGCACATGCACTTGCCAGACAGATAGAGACAGACAGAAAGCGAGAAATCACCCCCGGGACCGTGGTTGACTACGTGGGAGTCCAGCGACATAGCCATTAGGCTAAGTGCTGGTCCCAGGACTCAATTCTAAGAAAACCTCCAAAAGATTTCCCTGACCATCTCAACTAAACTAGATGAGACAAACAACTAGGACTATGGGTTTCATTCAAACACAAGTAAAACTTCAGAGAAGGTAATTTTGATTAGGATGAATAAGAATCATTTCTATCAGGACCAGCAGTTAGCGTAATGGCTATGTCGCTGAACTCCTAGTAGTCAACTATGGTTCGAGTCCCGGACCAGGTGGCTTAAACTCACACCAGGCGTGTGTGCATGCATGCCCAAGATCCTGAGAGGAGAATGGAGGAGAAGGGATTGCAGCATGGTCATACCTCTGGGGGATGATTTCTTGCTTTTTGTCTCTCTGTCTCTCTCTTTCTGGCTAGCTCATGAACCCTATGGCAAAAACCTCAAAAAAAAAAAAAAAAAGAAAGAAAAAAAAAGAATTGTTTCTATTGATTTATTAAGATGATAGAGAAACAGCTTAAATTCGACAATATTATTGATAGTAGCTACATATTAATCTTTCTACTATGTTTCTTTAGTCTTATAGATATTTTCTCTGGAATAATTTTGGGCAAAAATAGTGTTTTTCCATTGTGTTTGTGTGTGTATGTGTGGTGTGTGTGTGTGTGTGTGGTGGGGTGTTATTACTGGGCGTTGTTCAATTAGCCTCAGTTACCTGTATTATCCTACTCAATTTTAATTCAACAACTTTTTCTTCTCCTGGCCTCTTATTTCTACATTCCTTTTCCCTCTCAAAAAAATATACAGGGAAGTGCAGAAAAACTTCATAACTTAGGCTCTTCTTATAGCTACACTTTCCTTAATTTAAATATTTAACATAAAAATTAGTGTCATCTGCAAACACAGTTCTTATTATTCTTAACAAGGCGGGTCACGTGAAACAATAAAAGCACATTGTCATCAAAGCAGAGAGCATGTCCTGAAGCAACAATTTCCTCCCAGGGCAGACAGACTTCCAACAAAGAGCCTCCCAGAACTGCCCCTAATGGAAACTTTCACTAAGTTAAAGGCTTGGCTTGGATCCTTACAGAGAAGATGTCATGCAGTCAATTAAAAGGCAAATGTAGAAATGCATGCTTCTTTTAGCTTTCACTGAATTTTATATAAATTCTTACTTTGTTACATATTCCAAGCACTCAGCTCCATAACACCATTGCAATAGGGAAATAATTTCAAAATGATGTTTAAAATACACAAGTTCAGAGACCAGCAGTTGGCATAATAGCTATGTCGCTGGACTCCCATATAGTTGACCACAGTTTGAGACTTGGACCAAGGGCTTAAACTCATGCTGGGCGTGTCTGCCTGCATGCCCAAGATTCCTAGAGGAAAAATAGAGGAGAAGATCCTGTGGCATGGCCATCCCCTCTAGGGGGTGATTTCTCACTTTCTGTCTCTCTGTTTCTCTCTGTCTTTCTGGTGAGAATCCACGCCCTTTAGCAAAAACCTCTCCCCAAAAATTAATTAATTAACTAATTAATTAATTAAAAGACACAAATTCAGACACATACTACCTTTCCATGTTAATTCTGCAATAATGTAGGGTTTTGACTACTGCAAATGTTCTGGAGATATACATGCAGATGCTCATATTTTCAAATGCCTTTATTTATGAAACGGAGCCACATAAAGTGCAAAGACATACACTCAATGTCAGTAAAATTAAATCTCTCCTTTTATATTGAATGATCTAATCTTAAACAATTACAAAATCTGTATATTATTCTTATATTCTCCTTTTTATTTGTATTTGAAGTAAGGTCCTTTGTTAAATGTTTCCTCACAAACCACTCTCCATGTATTCTGTGATCAGATTTACTACAATGTGTATAGTTTTCCATCCTTTAATTTTCACTCTTGCTCTACCTTATTATTAAGAAAAATAGAGGGAACTGGATATATATGATAACATGTATTCTGAATAATTTTTATTTCTATGTATAATTGATAAATGTTAAATCATGTTTGACATCTAAAATATTGATCTTTACAACACATGATAACTAATCGAGAGTCTATAATTCAGCAGGTAAAAGTGAACAGTGGAGGGGCTGGCAGGTGGTGTGGTGGTTGAAGGCCCTGGATACCCACATGGCCGACTGCAGTTCAAGTCCTAGACCTAGTGGCTTACTTTCTTGTTTTCCCTCTCTGTCTGGTCAAATTAAAAAATAACAACAACAAATGGAATTAAATAATTCTTTTAAAAAAAAGTGAATAGTGGAAAATAAAACAAATGGCCACAAAGAAACTGTGCTCTTCTGTGAAACTTCCAAAGTGAAGTATTTTTAGTATACAGAGCATGCCATTTTAGTACAGAGATTATATACATATATAGTTCTTTCACGTAAATTCACCTCAGTTTGAATCTGTTCTTGCAAGCATGACTTCTTAATTGGTTAAATATTAATATTTAACAGGATTATTGGCATACAGGAAGTTTTGTCAATTTGCAATGGCCCACACACTGCTTGGTGAGGCTCTCTCTGTTTGATTTTATTTAACTGTTTAATTATCCTTCAAAAAGTTTCAAGAAATACGAAGACTCTGTCTGACTCTGTTCCCCGTCCCCATTTCAGTTCGTTCACAAAGGAAATAATTCAGCACAGTGGGAGCCAGACTGGAACAGTAACTCACTGAACAGTCTTTCCCTCTCCCAGGGCACTGATCCTCTGCATGATGGTTTCTGGGTATGGGAGCTCAAAAAAGAATTGAAAGAAGTGATGAAAAACTGACTCAGTATCACGTTGTGTTCCAGAGACAGGCTATAGAATTTAGTTAGTGATAGAAAGGCACCAGAAATAAATGAGGAGGAGAGTACCTTCCATGGGTATTCATTAAAATCCCATCTTTATGTGTAACTTGACATTACCCCAAGGCTATGTAGCTAAAAAAATAAAATAAAATAAAATAATAACAAACAAACTGTAAAATCAATTGAAAGTGAAACATGTCTCTGTGAACACCATACATACTAAATAAAATAAGCATTTTCTCATGTTACTGTTTTTCACTTTCCATTGTGAAACTGAAACAGGCAGCTACCAGTAAATTCTAAAACATATGTTTCTAAAATAAGGCAGACACAACAAAAGATGAGCAATGGGACTTGGGAACTTCACATGATTGCTTCTCACCAGGATTTGAATCCCACTGGCTTTATTTTTCTGACAAAAGTGAAGGCATATATTTCCAGGTCAAGTGATTCAATGATCAAGGAATAAAGGGGGGAAAAAAAGCAATTAATCCAAAGTCAGAAGACCTGGGTTCCAGACTGGTTTCTGCAGGTCATTGTTGTCCAGCCTCTGGGCATCACTTAGCCTCTCAGAAGCTCAGCATCCTCTTCCATAATCACAGGGAGATGCTCTGTATTCCCCCCAGGTTATCATCAGAATCAAATGTGGTGATGAATTAAAGTTCCGTGTAAACTCTAAAACACTAGGTGACACAAGTGTTTATAAACTAATGCTCCATCACCTCTGCTGATAAAATGTTTGTAAGTATATGGTACAATAATACCTTAATGCCATTCGCAGGTTGTTGAAAATGAAACTTAGCTATATATTATATTTTAAAAATTGTATTCAAAATCTTTTGCCACAGAAATAGGAAGATTAATGCCCATTTATTTACAAGGAGGTGCCCCATAACACCAATTTTTCAAGCAAACATATGATTGAAAATAGAGTTGCATAAGAAAAATGATTATATTCAGGTATGAGTATGAGGCAATATTCTGAGTTTCTTGATAATTTCACAAAACCTTAAATTACTAGATTAAGCAACATAAAGTTGCTATTCCATAAGTAAAAAATTGCACATTATTGTTAATTTCATGTTGATAAAATGAACATATCAAATTCTTAACACTGTCATTTTAGACTCTGAACCCTGTCACCATCCAAAATTAATCTAGCAAATTACATTTAAGTTACATAATCAATACAAAAAAGAAAAAAAAAGATGCACACACCAATAGAAAAATTAGAAAAAGCTACAAACAAGCTTAATTAGACCAGACTAAAAAGAAACTATAATACTCAGTGCTAGAAAGAGCCATATTATAGAAGCCAACCTGGTATTTGTATAAAAAGCCTTAAAATTTTTATATTATCTGACCCAGTGAATCCTCTTCCAAAAATTTACCACAGAAAAATAGCCTTAGACTTGCACAAAGATTTACCTATAAAATGAGAATTATAATTTATCTTAAAAACAAAATATGGGTCAGCAGGTTGCATGATGGTTAAGGTGCTGGATTTCCCATTAGGTCACCATGGTTTGAGTTACAGATATGGAGGCTAGAAAATTATGCCACGCACAGTATATGTGCCTAAACTCCCAAGAAAAGAATGAAAGAGAAGGGATTGAGGCATGGACATCTCCCTGGGGGGTGATTTCTCACCTTTCCTCCCTCTTTCTCTCTCTAGCAAACTCAGATACCCTATGGGGAAAAAAAAAAATAGGGGCCAGCAGGTGGCATCACAGTTAAGACACCAGACTCCCACATGGTCAATCATGGTTCAAGTCCCAGACCAGTGGCTTGAAATTCATGCCAGGAGTGTGTGTGCATGTGTGCCCAAAATCCTGAGAGGAAAATGGAGGAGAAATACCCTGGAGGGTATTTATGATTTTCTACCTCACTGTCTCTGTTTCTCCAATAAGCACTTGGACCCTATAACAAAAATCACTCTTAAACACACACATACACACACACACACACACAAGTGTGCATGTATATACATATATTATGTATATGTGTGTGTGTGTGTATATATACCTAAAACCAAAAAAAATTTAAATAAGTAAAAATTTAAAAATGAAAAAATAAGTGAGAATTTTTCATATAAATGAATATTATACAAAAATGGATACTACAGATGATATGGGAAGGTGGTTATTTGTATTATGAAGAAGGAAGAAAGTTTAGATTACCATGTGTGTAAGTTAATGTATTTGTTGCATATGTGAACAGATACACATTTATGTCCTATGTCCCAGAAACTGGGTTTAATGCTATAGATTTATTAGCTACTATACTCCTCAGAACAGTTTAAGAAAATGAGTGTAATTATTATGATCCCCACTGTATACTTAAGGAAAATGGAGTCCTTTTGCCAAAGCTTGTGAAGCAGATAGCAATGTCACAATGTGAATGCAGAATCCAGAGTCTGTGATGGTATCTTCTTCCAGACTGTTAGATGAAATCGTCTCAGAGACTACAAGCCACATGCCAACCATGTTTATTTCTCACAAGGGGGGTGATCAATGAGTTTTCTTTTCTTCTTGATAAAAATCGAAATTTTCTGCTTCAAACTTTTGTTCCCAGTTCTCTGGGGGTTTTTGTTTGTTTGTTTTTCATTTGAATATGCGCATTTGCTATTCAATGTAGGTACATTAAAATTAACCAAAAAGATTAAGTTGAGTACACTAAATGTATTATCACATTAGTAGGAGAAACAAACAAACAAACAAAAAGGTGGGGGGGAGAGAGAGCTTTAAGGAAAAAAATCTGTGGGACCAGCAGTTAGCATAATGGCTATGTCGCTGGACTCCCACGTAGTCAACAGCGGTTCGAGTCCCGGACCCGGTGGCTTAAACTCATGCCAGGCTCATGTGTGTGCGTGCCCAAGATCCCGAGAGGAAAATGGAGGAGAAGGGCCTGCGGCATGGCCATCCCCTCTAGGCGGTGATTTCTCACTGTCTCTCTGTCTCTCTCTGTCTGTCTGGCGAGCGCATGCGCCCTATAGCAAAAAACCTCTCCAAAAAAAAAAAAGAAAAAAAATCTGTAAAAGTAATGTCTCCTGTATCTCTTTCAACCACTCCATTCTCATCACCACCACTTTGACAAACCCTCCATTATCTCCTGCAGTAATTGCCTGTATCTGGTCCACTGTCTGCAGCGTCTTCCTCTGTCCAAGCAGCCTCCATGTTCCCGCCAGGAGCCTTTCCTAAAATACTTCTGGCGGCCCCAGACTGCTCACTATTTATTCATTTGTGAAACATTTCCTGAACACCCACAGTGTGCCAAGCATTGTTCTAAATCCCAGTATATAAAGATGAGGAACAGTCCTTGTCCTTAGAGTTCCAAGAAATGGACCGTTATATTTCTGAATTCGTACAATTCTGCAGTCCTGAAGGAAGAGGGCCAAACAAACATTCGTAATGAAAAGTGGCCAATCACAACAGAGCAGGATCTGAAAGCACTAGGAGAACACAGAAAAGGGCAAAAATAATTCTCTCTCAGTAGCGACAATTTGGTAGAATTTAAGGAGAATGAAGCGTCTCAGCTAGGAGGAGATGAGCAGGATTTGGGAGAACTTGAGAAGCACAATGAACAACATATAGAAGGAAAATAAAGAACGTAGGAGCGGAAATACTTTTGGTGCTTACAAACAAAATCAGAAGTGGTGATTGTTTTGAAAAGATGTGGGCCATGCCATGTTCCACTAGGCATGAAAATGCTCTTGATTGACAGAAGCCAAGCTTCGTATGCAAATAAGCTGATACTAGTCACCCATTTCCTCTCTAAAGGAAGGGCTCAATCCACTTCTCATTTACACCGCCACTCTCCATATAAGAAGTGTTATCAAGATATTAAAGAGGTGTTGGTGCAGGCTTGTTTCAGTCAGGTCATGCCTGAATAGTGGAGAGGCATGCAATGACTTTTCAGTAACACTGGTGTATAAGTAGCTTTGTCAACAAATTGTCTTTACACAGGCAAGATGGAGCTGTCCTCCTTTGAATGTTCTCTTCTGGAGCTCTCTCAAAAGGTGAACTCTGGAAGTATGCCTGGACAACCACATTGATTAGAGAATAATAATAGCAGTAATAATAATCACAGTGCTCTGCTTCCACTATCTGCGAATGTCTTATCTGCTCCCCTCTGTCTGACTGCACAAAGTGGGTCTTTCTCAATCAGCATTTGAAAATCGTCACTCTCTGCTCCATGTCTCCAGCCACTAAGATAATCAGACTGACACGCAGCACAGCCGAATAGTCTGCCTTGATTGCTAAGAATAAATGGACATGGGCAGACACTGTCACAGTAATCCTTGTGCCCGTACCGTGTGGGACATTGCCTTGACAGTGTGGGTGCTGATGAGGTAAGCAGGTCATGCCCAGACACAGAGCATCTCCTTGTCCCCAGCAGGTATGGTGTCATCTAATGAAGACCCCAACGAAGGTAGGGACATAGTAGCTACTTCATTAATCTCTCACTGCAGCTCAGATTTAAAAAAAAAAAAAAAAAAAAAAAAAAAAAGCTAGCTTTAGACT
>NW_006160015.1:3329421-3387568 GCF_000334495.1 Tupaia belangeri chinensis
CTTTATTAATATCTCCCCGCAGCTTAGATTTAAAAAAAAAAAAAAAAAAAAAATAGAAGCTAGCTTTGGACTTAGCCAGTCTTTGATTAGGAACCTTAACTAAACCCTAACACCTCTATAGCAGACATCAAAGGCCATGAATGGACTATAGTAAAATATATTTGTGGCAGGTGGGTATTTATGTGATATGGAAAAAATGTTTTAAGTAGGGGAAGTCTGGATTATCAGAGTATGTTATGGACATATGTAGATACAATTGGTTCGAGTTTGGGTTAGATAAAATTTCCATAGCTTAATTTTGCCTAGATCTATTTTGGATGCTACTGAGTATCATTTCCCCTAAGAAAAGAGATACTCTCTAAAGAAAGAATCCAGTGACAGCCACTCCAGAGAGATTTGTCATTGAGAGAAACTAAAATGAAAGGTGTAATTGCTTTTTAGAAGCTACATTATAAGCCAGAATTTCACTGAACGTCTTGGAATTTTAGGATAGCACTTCATATTATATTTTTTCCTTTCTTCCAAATCAAAAATAAAATCCATTAATTTGATATAATGTGTAGGTCCATTTATTTCACAGTAGTCCTAGAAAGTAAAAGGAAAATTGACTTGTCATGATAAATTTCGGTCTTAACTGTCATAACTCACTAATACTGTCTTCATTTCATTTTTTGCAGAGTATTAACAGGAGAAACTATGGACAAATTATTTAAATAATTGCTCTGTATCTTTCAGGAAGCCCACAGCCCTAATGCAGGTGTGATGTCCCTATCAGCACCTGTGATCATGCCATTAAGTCATAATAGCTTCACCAGCTGCTGTTTCACTTGATGTGTACCCACAACCTTAGCCCCAAAGAAAAATGCTAATGAATTTAAGCTCTAATGTTCAGTGTTGATAAATGGGCATGGATGGAAAAGCTTTCCAAAACATCTGCTTATTTGCAGTTAAAAGAAATGTCGTCCATAGCTGATGGGTTTGTGTTGGAAAATGCAATCTATAAATTATCAGCTAGGCCCTGTTTTAGGAATTAAAAGTTTGTAATCAAGAAATTTAAGTAAATAACTGTATAATAGATGGTTAACAGGTCAGCAGATGTTAAATCCAGTAAGAAAGAAAGGTTGAATTCAATAGTTGAGGGCAATTCTTGTCATTGCCATTTTGTTCATTGATTCAAACACTCAGTGGTAGAGTTCTACCAAACCAGGCATAGGCTAGCTCTTGGAATGGAATGAGGCAGGCCTTCTGAGTTGGTTTTTCTTTCTTTCTTTCTTTCTTTTCTTTTTTGGCACTTTTGGTCATTTCCTTAAATTATTTCAGTTTATTGTAATAATTGACCCTGCGGTTTTAAACTGCAGTTTAATCATTCCTACCTCTTAACTGAAAACATTTACGTTTATGTAGAGCTTAACATATTACATATAAAGTACTTAGTACAAGATCCAACACATAATAAAATCTCAAAAAGTGGTAGACATCACTATTTGTTTTTTTTAAGAATTATTTATTTAACTTTATTTATTTATTTATTTATTCTAATTTGACTGAGAGGGACAAAGATGGCAGGGGGGAAAACAGTGTTAGGTTAAGCCACCAGGCCTGGGGCTTGAACCACAGTTAGCCACGTAGGAGTCCAGTGTCCTTAATCACATACCACCTGCTGGTCCAGCCATCACTATTCTTATTAATGCTTTTATGTGTGTGTGATTGTCAATTCTATGAACAATAGAAGGTTCCAGATCATAACTGATGCCAGATGCTAAAAGGATGTGACATCTCTTCCGAGATCAGAGAAGGAAAGGGCTCCTTGGCCATGTATCAGAACAGAACACAGACAGCACACACTCACCTTTGCCAGTTTAGACACATTTTGGTTTTCAACTCTGAAAGTCAACAAGTCTAAGTAAGAGAGCAGCCCCAGGCCATAGAGTGTTAGCTAAACATGAAACTAGCACTCAGTTCTACACACAACTTTTGATCATGACATCCCCAAATTCATTCTTCTCTTTCTGCTATGGTAACTATCAAATTTCAAGGATGAATACAATTCCTTAAAACTTACTTTATGATGGAACCAGCAGGTGACATAATGGTGACATCACTGGTCTCCCATATATTTGACTGTGGTTCAAATCCTCTTCCAGCAACCTAAAATTCAAGCTGGATGCATATGCATACATGCCCAAAATTCCAAGAAGAGAATGGAGAAGAAAGGATTGCAGTGTGACCCTGTGTGAGGGGGGGTGGTTTGTTGGTTTTTGTCTGTCTCTCTGTCTTTCTCTGTGTCTCAGACGAGCACATGCACCCTATAGAAAAAATCTCTCTTTTAAAAAACAAAACAAAATTTACTTTAGGTTAAATAAGAAAGTGGTATTCATTGTTCAACTTAATCACTAATGAGTGGAGTATTACTATCGCTACCTGGCAAGTAGTACTCTATGACAACTTTTTACCCTAAAATGGCCCTGTATTAAACTAGGGTACATGATATTGGACAATAATTTTTTTAAAAAGTATGCATAAATAAGTAGCTTAATATATTGAATCTGTTTACTCGTTTGGCCTCCATAGAAGTTGTACCTCCTATACTCCCTCTACACTGACCAACTGGCTGTCTGGTAAATGCAAGATCTAATGACAATGATGCCAAATATATGAAATACAGTACAGTTGTGATCAAACTGTACTGTAACTAAAAATCATCAACTTTTCCCCAAACTATTTTCCTATTGTATTTTTATCACGTAGGCTATAATGTTGATTCACTTCTCTCAGATTCAGCAATGGCAACTGTATGAAATAGGTGCACCTATGACCTCACTCTTGCCCTAGACAGACATCACTAATCAACCACCACCCTCATTTCCTTCTGCCTCAGTGGACTCTGACTCCTCACATTGTCCTAGTAATGCTTTGCTAGAGCTCTATTTCAGAGCTGAATGCTTATCTGCATCACAATATTTCCAAAGGAAAGCTCTTTGCTAGTTTCAGATGCATCATAATATTTCCAAGGGAAAGTTCTTTGCTAATCTTCACCTGCATAATGCTGCCATGTATTACTTAGTTTCCAATTTAATCATGCTACTGTCAATTCTCTATTCAACAAACACTGGTTTTTCCCTGTTGTTCAACACATGTTCACTCCAGTCAGTTCTGCACTACTTTCACTGTACCAATTTCCTCCAATGGTCAGGCCAGACTCAATTATGCCTTCTTAGTGTCAGAACTCCAGAGCTATTCCTGCATAAGTCAGTGCTCAGAATGAACTCCCACATGGGACTTCTTCTTAGGTCTCCTTCATCTATCCAATGCCTTTCTTGTTAAACCCAGATCATGTCTCACATCTTCTACGCTAAGTCCACAGAAGACTTGGCCCACTCTATAAAGAACTGAATGATTATAAATTATTAAACAAATTTTGAATGGTTATCTAATTATTTCATATGTCTTCAATGACCTACACATCTAGAAGACAGAGATTTGGCACAATCCTGTCATCAATGACACAGTCAGGGATTCTTTTTCCACTTAGATCTGCTTTCTTGAGCTCAATCTTATTTTCAGAATAGAATTAAGAGAGTTATAGGAAGAGATAACATATCAAAATACAGGTAGAATTCTCTCAGTATTGCAAGTTTATAGATAAAGAATAAAACCTTATACATGATCCTATAAGAACAATCTCTAAATGGGAACAGAAATAGTGAATAATACCTTAGTTACTGCACACAACAACCCTCCCTCTGTTCCCAAGATTGAATATTTACATGGGCAAAGCTGTTAACCACTCTTTTCAGTGTGGTAATTAATCCTTGCACATGCTATATGATGCAACCCATAATTAGCTTTTCCATTTTATGAAAGGACCAAGTTTCACACATATTAAAATGACTTGTTCAAAGTCATCCACAAAATCCAAGCAGAATGAAATGGAATTCTTGTCATCCCAGGCTTCTGGAGTAATACATAACTCTGTGAACCACAATGCCCATATGCATACAGGAGAATCTCAACATCTTTTATTATGACACTTAACAGTTTTCTACTTGGTCAACCTTCCTATCAATTATCATATTCAAACAACTGCCTGGAGGTGAGATTTTTCTCCTTGTCTAAGTCTGTAAGTAAGGAAAATAATGCCTTTTTAGAAAAGCAGCATTCTGCGATTGAATTTCTTAGAATTATTCAGATGTTGACATTGGATACTTTATCATAATTGCTCAAAGTCAGGCATGGCCTCAGCTCCAAAATATTGGGACAGTGGAAAAGTCATGATACATTTTGCATAGAAAAACAAAGATAAATAAGTCATGACTTTTCTGATGACCCAACACAATGAGCTGGTGACTTGCCTACCCAACTTTGTAATTTGATCATTTTCTAGCTTTCAAAAAAGTTAAGGCCCAGGGGGAATGCTGCAGATAGTAGGACTGCTTCTGTGCAATGCTGGAGGCAGTACGTGTGCTCGGTGTACGTAAGCATGCTGGGCACATCTGGGATTCAGGCTAGGGTAGGGCTAGGGGGAAGCTTGGGGCAGAAAGATCCTGTCAAAGTGCACCTCTCTCCTCTCTCTCTTGTTCTCTTTCTCATGAAGGAAATAAACTTTTTATAAAAAGTTAGAAGTACAGTGAACATTTACACACCCATCATCACCTAGACTTGTTAATAAATATTTCTTGCCATATTTGTTTTTTCTCTCTTTTTCTCTCTAAATAAAAAATGTGAATATGTGTACAAAAATACAAGGTCATTTTTTTCTGATCTATTTGAAAATAAGTTACAAATATTTTGATTCTGTCATCTAAATACAAAATGGTATTTCTATAGTAATAGATGCTCTACTGCATAACTGTCAAATTATTAAGCACATACAAGACATTTAATACTGATATTACAATATTATCTAATATGTAGATCTCAATTTTCCTAATAATAAGGTCCTTTATCACTTTTAAAAATCCAAAATACAGTATAGACTCACGAATTCTGTTTGTTGCCATGTCTCTTTAATTTATTTTAATCCAGAACACTATTTCAGCTTTCCTAGTGTCATCATTCAGGAAATTATATCTTTTTTTAAGATTCCAGACTGGCTATTTTGTTAAGTATCTCAGCTCTATATTTAGTCTTTTAATGACTACTACATTTGGCATGAATACTACATAGAGGATGTTACTTTCAATTCATTGAGTCATATCAAGAGACAAATAATATAGCTCTTGATCACACTGTTTATACAAGCATGATCACTTAGATTGATCCAAGTTTTATTATTGGATAAGGTGGTATACAAATTGGGAACTCTTAAACAGGTGGTTTTTGCCATAGCTTACCAAGAAAACACATACTATATGATGATATTGTCCAAAATCTCAAATGATATATATTTTAAAAACTTTAATTACAGAAATAAATACCTTTACTGACATAACCTAAGAAATATTAATGAACTGACTAGATTTGAGGACATAGAGAAAGGGGAACAGAAAAGACACTGGGCTGAGATGGAGGAATTCTGAATTTTCCATGCAGGTTCTACTGAGGACTAACTGCAGAGAACATGTAGATACATTTCATTTCTTGTGGTAGTTCTCATTGATTTGTGGTGGCTATCTGGAGCACCATGTAAACAAGTATTCTAAGGCTTCACTATAAGTTGGCCAAAAACTATCTTGATTGATACACTATTTCAGCTTTCCTAGTGTCATCATTCAGGAAATTATATCTTTTTTTAAGATTCCAGACTGGCTATTTTGTTAAGTATCTCAGCTCTATATTTAGTCTTTTAATGACTACTACATTTGGCATGAATACTACATAGAGGATGTTACTTTCAATTCATTGAGTCATATCAAGAGACAAATAATATAGCTCTTGATCACACTGTTTATACAAGCATGATCACTTAGATTGATCCAAGTTTTATTATTGGATAAGGTGGTATACAAATTGGGAACTCTTAAACAGGTGGTTTTTGCCATAGCTTACCAAGAAAACACATACTATATGATGATATTGTCCAAAATCTCAAATGATATATATTTTAAAAACTTTAATTACAGAAATAAATACCTTTACTGACATAACCTAAGAAATATTAATGAACTGACTAGATTTGAGGACATAGAGAAAGGGGAACAGAAAAGACACTGGGCTGAGATGGAGGAATTCTGAATTTTCCATGCAGGTTCTACTGAGGACTAACTGCAGAGAACATGTAGATACATTTCATTTCTTGTGGTAGTTCTCATTGATTTGTGGTGGCTATCTGGAGCACCATGTAAACAAGTATTCTAAGGCTTCACTATAAGTTGGCCAAAAACTATCTTGATTGATCATGTGGCATGAATTGGGGAGGAAGAAATGCCAGTCTGTGTGTGGTAGAACAAGTACGGTTGCAAATTTCTTTTCACTCTTCCATCAAGAAGGAAGTCTACTTCCCCAATTTTGAAATTTTGGACTGTCCTTTTCCTTACTTTAGCAGTCTGTAGGCACTGTGGAAATTCTGGAACCTAACTTTCAAGAAGCCTTGCAATAGGTCTTCATCTTCAGCACTGAAAAGCAAGTGTAGCCTACGGCAAGATGAATGCCACATGGAAGAAATCTAAGTGTCCCATCCAAACATGCAACCATAAATACCAGATATGTGAGAGAGGCCATTTGAATCTTCAAGTATAATTGACTTCCACCTGAATGCAGCCACATAAGGTGACCCAGGAGAAACGGCCGAGGGACCACCCCGTTTTCCAACATCGCTGCAGGAAAAAAATGTGTGATGTTTCAAAGGGTACTAAGTTTACAGGTGTGTTGTTACACAGCAGTAGATAACTTATAACACATCTCTAATTTTTTTTAGCCTGACTTACATCTCCTTTAATTCTGCCAAACATCAGATTGCCCATCTATGAAATAAAAAGGATTATATTAAGATGAAGGAGATTAAGGAATTCCTCAGTGGCAAGATTCAAGAGTAGATGCAAATTGACATTCTTAGTCTCATTCAGAAAAACTACTCACCCACCCCCACTGTTCATAGGCAAGATGATAAAAACAAGAAGATTACAGTGTAAATTTAGAATGTACTCTCTAGAAAAGAACTTAACAAAATGCCAATCCAAATTTTTCATTATGGATATTGGAAAAAATAATGGCCATAATGGTGAAATGATTTGTCTAATGCTATTAAAGAAGCTAGTCGCAAATCCTGGTTCTGCAGCTTCTTTGAGATAGTTGCCAGAACATAATTAGATCTAATCCATGTTTGAGTCTTCTACTTCGTTTTCACCTTGATGGTGCCTCAACACAGTACCTCAGCTCCCTCAATTGTGAGTCAGCTCCATAGCAAAATGGTTAAGCCCTGTGCATTCAAAGCCAAATCTTACATAGCTGACTACAGTTAAAATCTCATATCAGGCAACTTGAAAAAATCACTGGGGGGACCAGCAGTTAGCGTAAATGCTATGTCGCTGAACTCCCACGTAGTTGACTATGGTTCAATTCCTGGACCCGGCGGCTTAAATTCACGCCGGGCGCGTGTGTGTGCATGCCCAAGATCCCGAGAGGAAAATGGAGGAGAAGGGATTGCGGCGTGGCCATCCCCCCTGAGGGTTGATTTCTCACTTTCTGTCTCTCTGTCTCTCTCTGTCTTTCTGGCAAGCCCACGCACCCTATAGCAAAAACCTCTCCAAAAAAAAAAAAAGAAAAAAGAAAATAAAAACTGGGTGCCTATGGATGTGGATTCAAATTCCTGATGGGATGGAGAAGTTTAAGAAAAGAGATTGCGGGAACCAGCAGTTAGCGTAATGGCTGGGTCACTGGACTCCCACATAGTCGACCACGGTTCATGTCCCAGACCCGGTGGCTTAAAACTCAAGCCGGGTGCATGTGCGTGTGTGCCCAAGATCCCACGAGGAGAATGGAGGAGAAGGGATTGCGGCGTGGCCATCCCCCCTGAGGGTTGATTTCTCACTTTCTGTCTCTCTGTCTCTCTCTGTCTGGCGAGTGCACGCGCCCTATAGCAAAAAAAAAACCTCTCCAAAAATATGTAAAAGAAAAGGGATTCTAATGTGATCTCACACTATTAGGAGCACTCCCTCTCTCTTGCAAGTGCACACAGTCTCTGGAATAAAAAAGAAAGAAGAAGAAGAAAAACAAGGGGTGTGTGTGTGTGTGTGTGTGTGCATGTGTGTGCACATGGGCACCAAAAAGTAAATACTCACACTTAGTTTTAGGCAAAGAAAGAATGTGTGTAGACAGAACCCAAGATGATAACAGGTCAAAGAGGGGAAAGAGCTAGGACACCATAAAGAATGACAGCATTTCTGGCTAGCTTTATCATTTTTGTTTACTTCAAAAGCCAATTGTCTGAGAATTCTTTTTGTTTTAAATAAAAGTAAACCTAATAAAAATAATGACATTGAAATTCAAATAGAAAAACTGGCTCCTCTCAACATTCATTAATGTTCATATTTCATTTGCTAGCTCCTCTTTACATTATTTGATTAATGAAGTGATTAGCCAGAAACAGATTTATATTTTCTATAGGATAGTATTTTTTTAAGAAACCCAGAAATGCTGTTGCTAATAAAATTAATTATCACATTTATTGAATTGCACCAGGCTAATAATTTTGACCTCAAGTCAGTTATCACCTGGAAAATATTTCAGGAAATAGGATCTTTTTTCACCTCCATCTGAAAGGTAATTTGACAAAAGATTTCAGTGAATCCCAAAATTATTTTTCTGAAAATGATTAATCATTGTTGTGGTCACGAATATGTCCAGCAAGAAATAAGGCAAAAAAAAAAAAAAAAAGTCACTAAATCAATTAAGCAAGCAGTATAACAAAAACTTGTCTTTCTAGTATGCAGTACTAGGATACTTGTTTCTATTTTACATGGGCCTCTTCTAATATAATCAATTGTGTGAAATTAATTAGAACACTCTTTACAGTGATGTGAGGAAGTAGAAAAATGTGAAAACTTAATACTGTTCTGATGACACCACTGTCATGGGGAAAAGCCACGTTCAACATTTGCTGTGACCTGCTTTAGGCCTTTAGTCTTTTGAATTAAAGGTTTTTCTTGATTGCTTAAGTTGTGTTTTCTTTTTTTCTCTCAGATCCTTCTTCCTTCTCCCTAAAAAATATCAAATCCCTGAACTCCAGTCTCATATAATTGTTTTGTTTTGATTTGTTTTATGGTCTGCTGAGGTTAATATTTCAGAATAAAAAATAAAGGTTAATTGCTGTAAAGAGGCACAGAAGCCTAAATAGAGATCTCTTACAACCACAAAGCTCAATCATTTGAGGTAAGAAAAAATAATCCTGTCACTTGGATCACAAAAGAAATCTGAGCTGTCCCCAAGGAAAACAAACCACACCCCCTTTTAAGAAAATACACCAACTTCATAATACACAGAGGAGTTTGCAGAAACAGGAAGTATCTTTATTCCATCATCAAAATTTCTCATAAGAAACATAGATTAAGACAATAGCCTATTTAATAAAAGGGAAATTGTTAAATGTACATGTTTTTTCAACCATAAAACTCAACTGCCATTACCTAAATATGTAGCTCAGAAGACAGACCTGGGAGACAAAGGAAGAACAATTAGCTTGATTAGGTAATAATAATAAATAAAAAAGGCTCCAACTGTCTTTACAAACAGTATTTCAAAGCAAAGTGGTTTATTTTTCTTTTTCAAGACACGCATATTCTTAAGTACACAATTTCTTTTTTTTAAAGAATTATTTAACTTTATTTATTATTATTATCATTAATATTTTCCAGTTTGATCAGAGAGAGACAGAGAGAGAGAGAGGAAGTGAGAAAGCAAGCCACCAGGTCCGAGACTTGAACCATGGTTGGCCATGTGGGAGTCCAGTGCCCCTATCCACCATGCCATCTGCTGGCCCATTAAGTACACAATTTCTATAGCTCAATCAAAAAAGGGTGTCTGGGAAGCCATAGAGGTAAGAATTGACAAAGTTCTCTACATAGACTGCATTGGAAACCAAGTCCAATAAACAGGCTTAGATGAACTTCTCATAGAGTAGGTTATGTATGAAGCACTGGCCTCTGAAAAACATGCAGTGGAGCAAGATGATTGGGAAGGGCTCCTTTCCATTTATTATAGGGCAGTTAATTGACGAGTAAACAGTAAACCCTTCTAGAGTTGGACAGCTGTCCAGGAGAAAAATCGAGACCCAGGAGGGCTACAGGCGGTACGCTCTAGGGCAAAGAATAAGAATCCCTGAGTTCAGACAGACCTGGCCAATCCAGTTTCCTCAGATGTTTCCCGAGTCTTATGTGTTTTGTGCATCAAACATAGTTAACCTTACATTTCATTGACTACTGGAGATAAAAGGACCCCAGAGAACATCTCTAACAGGTGTCTTCCTTTTACAGACTAGAAAATCATTCCTTAAGCATAAGAAGCCAAAAAGCCACACTACGTGTCTGGGACTGGCGGGCTCAGCCCAGCAAGCACCACTGAGTCGTCTCGCTTGCAGGGTTTTCCTGCTTAGGAAGCTGGTTTGGCACTAGGAGAATTAATTAGAAAAAAAAAATTATCTCATAAAAAAGAAGTAATAACTGAGTAGTCAGAAGGCAGCTTCCACACACACTTGCACTCCCTATTAGCCCTGCTGTTCCAGCAGTTTGTTTAAAACAAGTCCCCTAGGGACCAGCAGTTAGCATAATGGCTATGTCGCTGGACTCCCATGTAGTTGATCATGGTTTGAGTCCCAGACCCGGTGGCTTAAACTCATGCCAGGCACATGTGCGTGCGTGCCCAAGATCCTGAGAGGAGAATGGAAGAGAAGGGATTGTGACGTGGCCACCCTCCCGGGGGGGGGGGGTTTCTCACTTTCTGTCTCTCTGTCTCTGCTGTCTGGCAAGCACACGCACCATATAGGAAAAACCTCTCCAAAAAAAAAAAACAAAACCAAAAACGTCCCCTAGAAGTTATAAGATCAAAGAGCAAGAATTACACACTTAAGCATTAGGAGCACCTGGCCTTGCATCCAGACTCGCTCCTTCACTGTCCTGTGAACGCTGGATGGGCTAGTTCACCAATTTGGAATCCAGACCCTAGTCAGATTAAGGAGATAATGCCGCCCCCTATCTAAAAGAATTCTGTGGCTATTAAATAAAATATGTAGTAAAAATGCTTGTAGACGCTCAGATGTTCGTTTTTCTTCCTACATTATTCCTTTTTTTTTCTTTTTTTAATATAGGTGCATGCACCAACCCAAGAGACAGAAAGAGACAGACAGACAGAAAGTGAGAAATCCTCTCGTGAGGGGGATGGCCACTGCATTCCCTTCTCCTCCATTCTCCTCTTGAGATTTTGGGCACATGTGTACACACGCTTGGTGTGAGTTTTAAGTCACAAGGCCTGGGACTAGAACCATGGTCAGCCATGTGGGAGTTCAGCAACATAACCATTATGCCATCTGCTAGTCTCCCTACAACATTATTATTAATGTGTTCATTTGCAAAATAAGAATGAGGTGTTCTCTACCTGATTAGTGTTTCTTGTTAAAGGATATTAATCCAGGATAAGTACATAAATGACTAGATAACATAATTTAAAATGTTCACACATAGTAAAGTAGCCAACACTTTTTTTTTTTTTTGAGAGAGATTTTTGCTATCGGGCGCATGCGCTCACCAGACATCCCTTCTCCTCCATTCTCCTCTCAGGATCTTGGGCACTCACGCACACATGCCCGGCGTGAGTTTAAGCCACCGAGTCCGGGACCTGAACAGCAGTTGACTACGTGGGAGTCTAGCGACATAGCCATTACACTAATTACTGGTCCCGTCAACACTTTTCAAACCTTGTTATTGAATGTCTTTAATTTAAAAGCCCATTTACAGACAAAAAGGCAAAAATATTACTTATGCGTGGCTTTCTTTGCAGATACTTTTCACATGGGTAGAGACTGATAATAAAACCTTACTCGGTCCCTTCTCTCTGGTTTCCAATTTACTGTGTTTAAGAGTAGGTGCTAGGGACCAGCAGGTGTCATGGTGGTTAAGGTGCTGAACGCTCCCACATGGCTGACCATGGTTCGAGTTCTGGACCTGGTGGCTTCCTTTCTCACTTTCCTCTCTCTCTTTGTGTCTCTCTCTGGTCAAATTAAAATGAAGGAATGAATGAATAAATCTTAAAAAAAAAAAAGAGTAGATGCTAGTGTTAGAAATAACCTTATATTTTTAAGGTACAACCCTGAATTAGTTGACTTTATAAGAAAAAAAATTGCAGTAAGTCCCTTTTAGAGCAAGAAAAAGTGATAACTGTCACATTTCTGGCTTTATGCAATGGTTCCTACTGAAATTTGGATAGAGTCTAAATTCAAACCATGGCCCAGAGTGACCCTGATGACCTGGACCCACCCCCTCCCTTCCCTGTCCCAGCATGCCCTGCCTGCCCGGCTTTCTGCACTCACTGTGCACTGCCCAGGCAGACCCACAGGATTTGCTTAACATTGCATAGCTTGTGACTGCCAGGTGCTATTCTGAGTACAGAGGGCAGAGCAGTGAAAATACAAAATGTGATATAAAACAAATCTCTCTGTCCTCATAGTTCTTAAATTCTGGAGAGAACAGACAACCAAGATGATAAATGATTTCAATATATATTATTAGACACTGTATCTACAAAGAATAAAAGCACAGAGTAAATTAGGCTATGAGTCAGGTGGTATCTTCTGAGTTTGTCATGAACCAACCTCTTCCTGTCCCAAAGGACCTCATAAGTGTTTCTTCCCTCCTGCCTAATTCCAACCTTGTCAAAGTGCAACCCAACCTCCTGCCCTCAGTCTCCACATCTCTCCTTTAGACAGTTCCACATCCCTCAGTTCTGTGTCAAATCCATTAGTATTTTTCATGGAAGCCTCTATTTTTCCCCAAAGCCATTATCACACTTTGCAATCATTTCTGTGACTCTCTTTCATCCTTGGTAACCACACCAGATTGGGAATCTTATGAGAAAAAAATACTTTAAAAAAAATTGTCTTACAAAGCTTTGTTGGACTTCAATAAAATGTGTTAAATGGGAGAGAGGGGGTTGGGAAAAAAATGAAGGAAGAAAAGGAAGAAGGAACAAAGACTGGAGAGAATGAAAAGAGGAAGATTAAAGAGAAGAGAAGAAGTTCATTGTTCCCAGTCTTGGCTTCAGATTCTTTCACTACTGCAAACTAGACAGAACCAGAGAACAGAACAGGAACACTGAAACAGGTTACAAACCAAATAACAAGAATTCCAACTCTAAACTGGTTTACCAGGATGGTTTTTTTTTTGTTTTGTTTTGTTTTTTTAAACACAGAGACTCAGATTCAGGTTGGGTACAAAGCAGAAAAAATCAGATGGCCAAATTAAGGACAGCAACACCTGGCAAGACTACAAGGTGAAGAGCATGAACCCCAGCTAAGGAACATGAAACCAGGAGATATAGTTCAGGTTGAAAGAGGCGAGCATGAAAAACTAAATTGCTGTAATACAGAGGGCCCTAAACCCCACGAAAAGGCTAGTTGTATCTCTTTCTGCACTGAATTTAGACTTGTAGGTCAAGCGCTCCCCAGGCAGTCCTGAGATGCTTAATTAGACTGTGCTTTCATGTGGGACGAGGTTTAGTGGTTATCTCAATGTTCTGAGCTTAACTTATATGCATAAAATTGTGGTTGTAGCTTAGATACCTTTGGTCAGGTTCCTATTTGCCTAAAACTCCCTGAGTTCTAACCACATATTTATCTTGTTCTGAGTGAAAAGAAGCACACACTCAGTTCTCCCCTGGAGAGAAAGGTCCATACATCCTTGGACAAAGACACTGAGGTTGCTTTAATTGGGAAGCTGAATAGGTGTGGGCTGGTATAAAAGCAGCCTGCTGTGTGTACAAAGTCCACACCTCCACCTCGAGAGACCACAGAGCACATGAGAAAATCGAGTCTCTGTGGTTACACAGCCTCTGGACGTATTGCACAGAGAAATTCATTCTTACCATCTAAATATGTTTGACAGCATGAGGAACCAGGCCCAGGAGTCAAGGTCACTGTTCCTCTGTTCTTGTCACATGAAATTTTCTGTTCACTTTAGCCATCTACTGTACATGTAGGAAATACTAAGAATTACTTCAAGCCTGGATTTGGATTTCTGTGTTCTAAGCTCATAGTGGGAACACACACATTCGTTAATTCTTCTAACTCCACATGGATTTATTAGACATTTACTACATGCCAGGCATATGAGTTAGGTTCTGGGAAACAAATCAGAGACAGCCTTTGCACCCATGGAGGTTATGGTATGGGGGAATAAATACAGAATTAAAACAGACAATAAAATTGCAAACTGTAGCAAGACTGAAAGAGAGAAACATTGCCTGCGCTTCAAATGGCTCTTTCCAGTTTCTGGCACTTCCAGGTTTCCGATCAGAACACTCCCCACCAGAGATCATCCTCTTGGGCATTTAAAATCACACACGTGAGAAGAAAAAGAGACCAGGGTGGACATGCGGGAGATTCTTCATGTGCACATGTGTGTAGTAGGGGGTGAGAAAGGGAATTGTCAAGGTAATCATAGAAGAAAAGTTTCTTCTTTCTTTCCTTGCCTAAGATGGTCTGCAACAGTGCAAAATAAGATCAATAATAAGGAACACCATTAGTGGCCAAGAGGGACTGCACAAGCAAAAGTACTGTCTCTGTCTCTCTGTATCTCTGTCTCTCTCTTTTAAAGAGAACATTTTTTGCTATAGGGAGTGTACACTTAATCTGAGAGACAGAAAATGAGAAATCATCCCACCACCCCACAACCCCACCACCCCATAGGGGGAATGGCCATGCTGCAACCTCTTCTCTTCCATTCTCCTCTTGGGATTTTGGGCATTCAAGCACTAAGGCCCAGAGTGAATTTTAAACAGCTGGGTCCGGGACTCAAATTACAATCAACTATTTGGAAGTCCAGCAACATAACCATTATGCAATCTGCTGGTCCCAAAAGTACTGTCTCTTGACACAATTTGTAGTCAGGTGATCAGGCTTTGCTCTGAGACTTGCTCGGTTTAGAAGCCCAATCCTAGCACCTAGTAGCCATGTGACCTTGGAAACACTGGTTAATCACCCTGAAGGAAAAATTAAAGAGCTCAAATAATATTCAGTGTTGAAGATGGATATGTCTGTAGTTGTAATTGGGTAATCACACATTGTATGTAGGCTGTGAAAAACCACACTGTATCCTACAAAGAATTAATTTTTCTTTTTGTTGTTTTGATTTTGCCAGAGGGTATGTGCACTCTTTGGAGAAAGGCAGAGAAGGAAAGTGAGAAAGCACCACGCATGAAGAATGGTCATGTTGTAATCCCTTCTCCTCCATATTCCCCTCCTTTCAGGATTATGGGCATGCAGGCACATGTGCCAGGCATGTTTTTCAAACTACTGGGTCTGGGTTTGTGGAATCCAGCTGCTTTAACCTCCATGCCTGGAGCTGGCTCAAAATTAACTAATTAATTTAAAAATAAATAAAAGAGAGATTATCCATGTCGAATATTTAGCATAGTGCTTGGTTTAAATGGTAGTGAGAGCTTGGGGCCAGCTGATGGTGTAATTACATCACTGGATTCCCACATGGCTAACCATGGTTCAAGTCCTGGACCCAGTAGCTTAAAACTCATGCCAGGCACATATGCATGTGTGTCCAAGATCCCAGGAGGAGAATGGAAGAGGAGAGATTGCAGTGTGGCCATCTCCCCCCCCCAGGGGGTGATTTCTCACTTTCCCTCTCACTATCTGTCTCTCTGTGTCTTCTTGGTGAGTACAGGCCCCCTAAAGCAAAAATCTCTTAAAAAAAAAAAAAAAGACAATGATAGTGAGAGCTCAATCCACCTTAGCTGCCATAATTATTGAATAGCTCACACATTACGTACACCTGTGTGCAGGTCTAACTCCTTACCTAATGTGCTGCTGAGAACAAACCCTGAGCTCATGGGGAGATTGTCTTAGGGAAAGGGGTGTCATTCCCTAAGCTGAACCTCACTCTGAACACTGTGGGAACCACTCCAACTGCTTTTGCCTTCAATGCTCCTGCCTTACCACAGCTGAAGGACAATGGGAAAGGAAATAGATATAGTGTATAGTTCATTTACAAAAAGCCAGATGGAATTTGCAGAATATGAAACAAAGTGAACCACTTCTGGAATCACTGTTTCTCCTTAGGAGTAGACATGCTTTCCTAGCCCAGCCCAGATCCAAATTTGATTTTTGTCTGAAAACCTTGTGAACGAAGCTTAATGGGAGAGACAACAGATGAGATATTTAAAAGTAAAAGGAACATCCATGTTTTTGCTTCAGTAGACTTGTTCTTTCTTGTGGGTGGTTCTATTAATATGCTACCTTTCCCTCTGGTTGTATTATTTCAATATCACTCTACGTTCTGCTGTGTTTTGGGACTGATTCAAGGCGTATTGAAAATCTATTGCCTCAATGTAGTTTTAAAGAGCTGAAATGGGGATTGGCACAGAGCAAGCCAGAAGGAAACCCAGAACAAATTTACTATTGACAGAATCAACAGTGAATCCAACGTATTAAAACCCTCGGCTTCCTATAATCCTTTTCAGATACTTTAGCAGCATCTCACAGTGTTAGGAATGCTGTCAGTTGTGCTAAGAATATACATTTCACACTCTGTACAGGGTCACAAAATACTATATAATTATACTTGGCAAAGATCATGCTTCCAAGCGAAGGAGGACTTGTGGGTAAAGAAATACCATTAGAGTAAGGAGAAAGAAAATGATTTAAAGAGAAGAAAAGAAAAACACAAACATACCTAGCTAACAAAAGGAATAAACCAGACACTTGCTAGGCTGTGGTCACCTTAAAAGCTGACATAAGGCTTGTGCCCTGCAACTCAGCACAGGGCTGGCATACGATAAGTACCCATTTTCTTGTGTAATGGACTCTAATGAACCTTCTGCTCATTATCAAAAGAGACTACAAATACAACACTAGCCCCACGGCACAGTAGTTGTGTGTTGGATCTCCCATGCCTGAACACAGTTCATCCTGCCTGGCAGCTTGTAAAACACACGCATGTGCATGTTGCAATGTGCATGTGTACCCTAAGTCCTGATGAGATGGAGAAATGGAGGAACGAGATGCAGCATAGCCGAGCTCCACGGGGGGATGCTTCCTCTCTCTTTTTCTCTCTGAGAAGAGCATGTGACTTCTGACAATTAAAACAAACAAACCAAAAATAAAATACAAAATATAAGCAAATTAAAACATATCCTCCATGGTAAATATTTAAAAACATACATTTAGACATTAAATTCTTGAAAGGTAAATAACAAGAAGATTACAAAAAAAAATCCTAATTTAAAAAATGGGTAGAGGACTTGTATGGATAATTCTCCAAAGAAGATATCCAAAGGATAAATAAGTACTTGTAAAGGTATTCCATATTATTCATCGCTAAAGAGATTTAATTCTTTTTTTTTTTTTTTTTTTGGAGAGGATTTTTGCTATAGGGCACATGCGCTCTCCAGACAGACAGAGACACAGAGACAGAAAGCGAGAAATCACCCCCCAGGGGAGATGGCCACGTCGCAATCCCTTCTCCTCCATTCTCCTTTTGGGATCTTGGGCACGCACACACACGCGCCTGGTGTGAGTTTTAAGCCACCGGCTCCAGGATACGAACAGCGGTCAACTACATGGGAGTCTAGCGACATAGCCCTTACACTAACTACTGGTTCCCGACGAGATTTAATTTTTTAAAAAGCACAAGATACTAGTTCACGCTTACTAGATGGTTATGCAAAGAGGTGAGGGAAAAATGTTCCCAAGGATGTGGAGAACTGTGAAACTTTGTACATTGCTCGTGGAAATGTAAAATGCTGGCATGAGCGTACACTTTAAGTGGGTGAACCCAAAACCAGGTGGTAGTGCAATGGTAATGCCACTGGACCCACATGGGAAAGGTCCTGGGTCTGCACCCCAGTATGTCCCTGCACACCAGGTGTACTCCCACATGCTCATGGTCCAGGCCAGCTGGGACTAGGGGAGGACACCTGTGTGAAAACAATGCTGGGGTGTCTCTCTCTCGGTTTCTCTCCCCCCACCCCTGACTCTCTCTCTCACTCATGGAAGAAATAAACATAAAAAATTTAACATAAATGCCTAAATTGTATGGTATGTGAATTATACTTCAAAAAGACGCTTTTAAAAGGGTGAACAAATTAAAATCTTAAAATACTTACACAGTTCGATCCAGTATTTCTTTTAGGAATATAGACCAAGGAAATCATCTGGCCTGCCCGTGTGTGTGTATATGTGTGTGTGTATTTGGGGGTTGGGGGTCACTGGGAAAATCATGATGCCTTTTTGCATAGAAAATCATAGAAAAATATGTCATGACTTTCTCGATGACCCAATACATATGTAATATGTATATTAGATGCATATATACACACACATAATTGTCCATGAAGTATAATTTATGTTAGTCAAAAGTTAAAAACAAATAATTAGGGATTAATTAGATCAATTATGATAGAAAGAAATAATGGCAACTATTAAATTCACATTCCAAAGGAATACTTAAGTATGTGAAAAATTAAGTATGACATAATGTTAAGTAGAAAAGATGGGGTAAAAAGTTATACATGTGAGTATATTTTTTAAACTTTTGAAAGGATACACATGAGAAAAAAAAGACCCCCGATGAAAGAATATGAACAGCTAAATTTAAGGAATACCTACAATGTGATCAGGTAAATTCTTAATGGCTTATGTTATTAATTTCCTTAAAGATCACAAGAACCTTCTTATGTAAACAATGTTATTGTTCCTACTTAATAAATAAGTAACCTTAGATTCAGAAAGACAATTTTCTCATTGTCTTTAAACTAGTAAGTGGCATTTCATTCATATTGATTCCAGAGCTTACAGTTGTGCTATTCAAATGTCAACAGTGGATTACTATTGATGGATAATAGACCTTATTTATTTTTTCTTTATGGTTTTCTCAGTTTTCTAAAATTTGTATAATAAACATATATTACATTTTATTACAAGTTGAACACCCTGAGCCAAAATGCTTGTGACCAGAAATGTTTTGAATTTCATAATTTTTTCCAACATTTTAGTATTTGCATGTACGTAATGAGATATTACGGGGATGAGACCCAAGTCTAGACATGGAATTTATTTTTGTTTCCTATATGCCTTATACACAGATCATAAAAATGATCTAATGCAATATTTTTGTACCACAGTCTTCTGACTGTGACCTATCACGTAATGTCAGGTGTGGAATTTTCTGCTTACAGCATCATATTGAGGCTCAAAAAGTTTCACATTTTAGAGCATTTCAGATTCTGAAGAATTTTGGATTTCAATTTTTTCATATTAGGGATGTTCAGATGGAACAAAAAATAAATTAACAACTTAAAATGACCTTTTTCATTGTCTGTTTAGGTCTGGAAGTGAGCAAATGCCAGTATCAAGTGTCAAGTCCACCTCCATCTCAATTTGCACTCTTAGGACATAAAGTGAATCTAAAGGTTGAGCTTATTCTTCCAAAACCATCCAGGAGAAATTAACTCAGCATTTATTTTCCAGGGAGAGTTGAATATACAACTCTTATTTTTTTTCAGCTAAGAAAATAAGTAAAGTTACAGTTTTCCAATAAGACATCTGAAATTGCCTGGTGTCACATGGGGAAACAAGAACAGAGTCACAGTCTGAATTCTGGGGATGACTGAATGGCCCAGGAAAAGTTAGAATAGAAATTGAACAGGTCAGTGTTCTTCAATGCTTGCCTTCTGCCTATGATTTGTTTGAGTCTTCTGAGCCTCTTGTCCTCTGTCTACAATATTGGAGAAATAATCTGGCTCTATCAGCCTCCCCACCTAGAAGAAGAGAGGCCAGCAGATGGCATGGAGGTTAAAGCAGTTGGATCCCACAAGGATCCCTTCACAGTTCAAGTCCCAGACTATGTCTTGAAAATCATGCTGGGTGTGTGTGCATGCACGCCCAAAGTTCCAAGAGGAGAATGGAGGAAAAGGGATTCTGGCCAAACTTACTAAGGCATGATTTCTCACTTTCCCTCTCTCTCTATCTGTGTCTCCAGCAAGTGCATGTGCCCTATATAAAAAACTTAAATAAAATTTAAAAAAATCAAGAAGGTAAAAGTATGCTGCAAATAGAAAGCACTACACAAATAATACACGTTTTATTAACTTTCTTATTTTAATTGTATACAGATAAAAAGAAACCAGAAACAAGAGTCAGGGGTTAATAATGACATTAAGGTGACAGCCACATTAATTAATTAAGTAACACTGCTTTTTTCTAACAAAACAATGAAGGCAATAACCAGGCAATTGTCAAGGTTTATTTCCACCCAGTTGCTTCTAAGCATATATTGGATACTCTCTAAGTGTGATGCACTAACCAGATACAAGGAATTTAAAAATGAGTAAGGCAGAGACCCTTCCTACAGGAACTCTTGGTCCGATGTGGAACACATGCATGTACATCGCACACTGATAACCAAATTGAAAGAGCTCTCGGATAGTTACATGCATAAAATGCCATTAGGATACAAAAAATAAATCAATATTTTCAATATTTCAAATCAAATCACAGGTAGAGAGGGAATTTGATAGGTGCATTAGAAAGGGCTATTGCAGGAGCAATTTCAGTTGGAAAAAGTTAGAGGACAGGCTTCCATTCAGCAGACCATAATAAACATGTGGGTTGGAAACTGGAGATGACTAAAATAAAAGTGGAATCTAGGTTAACGAGGAGAGAGTGGAGAGAGATGGAGGTGAGTCATTTCCATGGGTGGCAGTTCATCAGGGGTCTCACAAGGCATTCCCCAAGGACAATGGCATGCACTGATAATCATAAAGCAAGAAAGAACATGGTAAATCCTAGGCAGAAAATTAAGTGAATCTACAGACTGACAGAATAGGGGAGAGATGAGAGTTAGGTACTTGTTCATACATCAGCTTTCTCTCTTCCTGGATATATTTTCAAGCTTTGAAATTATTCACATGCATTTTAAAAGATGTCGAAACTGCATGTTGTATTACTGAAATACTTGGTACTCTGGTGTGTTAACTTTCTCAAGTGGGTCATGAAGTTATAACACAGTTTTAATTTTCACTGAGTGATAAGACAACAACAGGGAAGCTTAATCTAAACTCCGAGGAAATTCTGTTATAACGACAGGCCGAGAATTTCGGTATTACGGAAACCAGTTAACTGTTTAAAGCTTATTTATTCATTTCTTCTGTGAGAGTGAGACCAACAGAAAGACAGGCATCCTCAGCAGGTTCCTCACCCCCCTTTCCATCTCAGCCAGCCAGCGTCATCGGCACGTGTGCACACGCAATCAGCATGTACAGGGAGACCTTAGGACTCAAACCTGGGGCCTTCCCATGTGGCTCCAGCATGAATGAATATCATATCACTGCAGCACCAACATGTGTGGCTAAAAATGAGTTAACATTTGTTTAAAATATGCAGGTTTAAATTAAAAAAAAAAATGAAGCTATGGAAGAATACACCAACCATATAGATCCTCCCAAAAGGTTTTGTAAAACTTGAATCTTAGTCTTTTCTGTTCTGTGGATGTGGACTTAAAGTAACCATCAAGACACTTTATGTGAGCAATTTTTGGTATGTTGTTGAAAAGTGCCATTTTCAACCCAGGTGAGAAGACATTCCTTAGAAACATGTGCAATACTGGAAAAGAATCAAGCACCGCCCAGGTCCAAGAGATCTCAAAACTGTTTGTGAAAAACATATATAATGAAAAAACTATGTATGGATTTCCAAAATGTTTGCACCAAAAGGAACTGGCACTTCAATTTCATTTGTCCACAAACTTTGGGAGTCCCCTCAGATGAACTTTTTTTCCTCTCCCCAGCTATGTAGTTCCACTCCGTCCAGGGAGAGTGTGATGCTGAGCAATCAGCAAGTGCACAAGCCAAGGGTCTCCTGGGACTTCCTTTCTTAATTTTCTAATTGTTAAAATCTTACGCTAGGGTATTTCTGCAAATTAGGAGATCTATTAGTTGGACTAGAAAATCAATAGTTAAGGGGACTCCTTAAGGCAAGGCTGATGAGTTTATAGAAGAAACAGCAACTACACTTTGTGCAAATATCTTTTAAGAAAAGGAAAGATGGAGTTTCATTATTTCTGAATAAGCTCAATAAAGTAAAAAACAATTAGGGGGACCAAAAATCATTGGTAACGATTGGCTGCAGTTGCCGGGCTAATGGTGCAATCAGAGCTGAACCTTTCAATCTGGTTTCAGAGCAGGCAGCACAATGAAAATGGTTAAGAATGTGCCTCTCGGTTATTGAATAGCATTGTAGACATTTTGTTATCAGCTTAATTGAACAGGAAACAATGAAGACAAGGAGAAAGGAGAGATATTTGAGACTCAAAGATTTTCAGAGAAATCTAAGTCTTCCATATCTAAGTGTTATTCTATTTTACTATAAATCCTGATTTAAGATAACTAAGAAGTTGTTTCCTGCAGAGTACCATCTGGCAACAGAACACCTTCTGTAAGAGAGCTGGGTAATTTTGCTGATCTATAGCTCACAAAATACAGCTGAGCAGCTGAGAAACTAGACGCTCAATAACCCCCCATCCTTTTTAACTGTCAAAACAGATGAGAGACCATCTATAGGAAAAAAGAAAAATATATATATTAAACAATCTGCCATAACTCATCTGGCACGGTGAATGTAGCCAATGAAACATGCTAGCCCTATAGCAGGATAAGTGCCTTTTAGTATAAGCCATTAAGCCTTGAAAGCTACAAAAAAGAAACCCAAGAAATGAAAACCCACTCTGAGAGATGGCAGAATTACCAGAAAAGTTGAAATTCAGAAGCGGCATCAAAAAAAAAAAAAAGAAAAGAAAAAGAAAGAAAGTGCAAACTAAAGTATGCTTACACATTTTCTGTTTAACAAAAACAAATGCATGTATGTTTATCTTCGTATCTGAAACTGAGATCACATTAAAAACCTGCATTGTACAAAGTAATGCTTCCTCTGAAAAAAACCTGCACATTAGTGTAAAATCTAGCAATGGATTTATTTAATTGAAAGCCAAAGCATATTTGAGAAATACTGCTTTTTCCCTAGTGACCAGAGGTAGCTGGCATTTGTCATGAAAACTCACAATCAATCTGATCCAAGTAGGCATCAGTTATGTGGACTGACATTGGTTATAATTGTATCATTTTAAATCTCTCTCCTATGTCCCTGAAAAAGGACAAGTTAAATTTATACTGAAGTCATGGTTTAGAAGATAATCATTAGAGTTTCAGGAGAGGATGAGGTCCTCCCTGAATATTCCCTGTAGTTCTAAATTATGCTGCTATTTATTTAAGTGGTGGTTTATTTCCAGCACATTAGTACTGCTCCAAAATGAACCACTTTTTGCCTGTATTGTTATAGAAAATTTGGTGATGCAGCATATGGGAGAGCTGGTTAAATTCTTCCCCATTATCAAGCATGCTATCCATGATAAAGCATAGTCGTCCCCCATGTGAAAAGACAGAAGTAACCAGAAAACAATCCCAAGAAGGCCAAGAATACTGTGATAGGCTGGTGAGGTTATATAAAAATAGCAAATAAAATTAATAGTGATCTGAGTGGCTGGGAACGTCAGTGTCCTGATAAAGGAATAAATGACAATAAACAATAAGTCACCAAAGACCCCAAGACATTAAAAAAAAAAATCGTGGGACCAGCAGTTAGCGTAATGGCTATGACGCTGGACTCCCACGTGGTCGACTGCGGTTCGAGTCCCGGACCCGGTGGCTTAAACTCACGCCGGGCGCGTGTGCGTGCGTGCCCAAGATCCCGAGAGGAGAATGGAGGAGAAGGGATTGCGGCTTGGCCATCCCCCTGGGGGGTGATTTCTTGCTTTCTGTCTCTATGTCTCTCTCTGTCTGTCTGGCGAGCGCACGCGCCCTATAGCAAAAACCTCTTCAAAAAAAAAAAAATCGTAAAGAAAGGAACAACTATTCATGCATACTGACAAGAATATTTTTAAAGAACATAGTCACAACACATATCACTAAAGACAACAAAGATCAAAGGTAACCTGCTGGGGGAAAAAAAGAAGAGTAATAAAAATACAGCTTTAAAACTTTGAACTCTAGAGGCCAGCAGTGGCACGGTGGTTAAGGTGCTAGAATCCCACATGGTCAACAACAGTTCGAGTCCCAGACCTGGTGGCTTGCTTTCTCACTTTTTCTCTCTCTTTATTACTGTTTATTAATAGATAAATAAATAGCCTCAAAAAAAAAAAAAACTTTGAATATTGTAAGTGGCACAAAAGACATCTCAGAAACAGAAAGTAAGCACCTCTACAGTTTTTGGAGCCACTTGAACTCATCGCCAGTCCCTTCTATCCCTGACCTCACTGAACAACAGCAAACAATGAGAAAGAAAATGGAGCCAGTAATATTGTATATTCTGAAGATCCGGCTGAGATGCTAAAGGACATCTAACTTGTCCTTAGGAGACAGAAAATGGCACAGCAACAGGGAAGGAGGCCCCGTGAAGAAAGAGGCAGAGGTTCGGCTGATGTCATCACAAGCCAAGGAGTGCCCTGGGTCAACATAAATTCCCAGGAAAAGCCGAGAAGGACTCCCCTAGAGCCTTTGGGAGGAATACAGCCCTACCAATACCTTGATGTGAATTTCTGACCTGCAGAACCATGAGATAATAAATTTCCATAGTTTTAAGATCCCAACTATGATGATTTTCTGAAATATTCTGTCATTTCTGTGCATCCTGATGCTCTCCACCAGCCACATTTTCACGCTCAGAATGAGGTTCAAATGAAAAGGATGTTACAAGCTCATTCTGGGCCTTTTACCCTTTAAAGAGCTGCATGGATCTAACCGTGTTTTCTGCAAGTTCCTGTTGACCCTCATTGTGCACTATTAGTGTAGACACTAACACGAGACAAAATTGGTTCCCGTGGGCCATGCTGCTTCCATAAATTTTATTCCTGACAAGACGAAAAAGGCAGGATCACAACTGCAAGTGTTAGAATGGTCTAGGGAGACATAGTAGAAAACAATAAGCACTGTTTTAAAAAGCTCAAAGAAGAGAATTATCTCTATCGAAACAGTGCTGCTCGTGCAGTAATGTTTCCACCTTGCATTTAAAGACAGATAAATTTTCCATGACAGCTCTTAATAGCCTCCACAGTTATTCACTGAACTTGCCCTCAAAATTACAGAGTAATAAAAGGATAATAGCATTTGACTGACTACAGTGAAAAGGTGGGCTTTTTTAATCAAGTGGCCATTTCATTCCCCCTGTATCCTGGATTACCCAGAGAAGATGCTCTATGTGTTGAGGAACCAAAGAATGGCAACAATGCATCTTTTGTCACTCAAATGTCACTGGAACCCTTCATTTATTTATCTATAGAAAAGGAGATTATTTTTCTTACTACAGAACACATCCATCTTAGCCAAGTATTTAAATGAGAATTGTAAGCTGCCAAATTTGTTAGGTTGGACTAAATGAACTGGTCAATAGTCAACCCGTTTTAACCAACAAAATTGGCAACTATCAGGTTGTAGGAAAAGTCATGATGCATTTTTGCATAGAAAAACACAGAAAAATTACATCATGACTTTTCCAACAACCCAATAAATAAATTATACTCTGATATAAAGCTGTAGTTTACTTATTACTACGTAAACTATAAATATAATACAGGAGCCACTGTAAATTACTTTGAATAGCTTTATTGAGATATGTTAAACCAAATTAAACTTTGTACTCATACTTGAGTTCATGCATATGAATCACAACCTAACTTAGTACAAGAATAAGCAGAACCTAACCTCAGGGTCTGCTTCTATAACCTAAGGGCCTAGTCGCAGCCAATCACAACAACCATGCTTTAGTCAATCACAGATGGTCAACTGTTCAAATCCTGTTCAAATAGGCAAATTGCAAAATTGTAACCAACCCAGCTGTTTCTCTAGTGCATGTCCATTTTCTGTATGTCACTTTCTGTTTGCTACCCATAAATGTCATTCAACCATGTGGCAACACCCAAATTCCTTAGAACAGTTCTGAGTGTGACCCAAATGGCAAATCATTCTTTGTTCAAATAAACTCTGCTAAATTAAACTTATCGTGAGTTTTCCTCTTTTTTATTTATTTATTTTTTTTAGAGATTTTTTTCTATAGGGTGTGTGCACTCGCCAGAAAGACAGAGCGAGACAGAGAGACAGAAAGCGAGAAATCACCCCCCCCCAGGGGGGATGGCCACACCACAATCCCTTCTCCTCCATTCTCCTCTCGGAATCCTGGGCATGCACGCACACACGCCCAGCGTGAGTTTAAGCCACCGGGTCCGGGACTCCAACCGCGGTCAACTACGTGGGAGTCCAGCGACATGGCCGTTACACTAACTACTGGTCCCTTGAGTTTTCCTTTTAAGATATGTAATTCTCATATCATACAAGCCATCTACTTAGCACATATAATCCAATAGTTTTCAGGATGGTCACAAAGCCATGCGACCAATACCACAATCAATTTTAGGACACTTTTATCACCCAAGAAAATAACTTCATAACTATAACCACTAGAAGTCACTCCCAATTTCTCCTCTCCTCCCTCAACTTATCTTTTCACCTCTATCCCCAAACCCAGCCCTAGCTAATCACTCATAATAATTCTGATGAGTTTCACCTCATCCTCTACACTTTAATTCATGCATTTTGTTAGGAATTCTTTATAATTATCAGTACACTCATATACCCAATCATATAAGTGATATGATTATTAATCAGATTATTTTGCCTTTAAAAATCATTTTAAAAGGGGAAAAAAGGCTTTTAGATTGTAACTCATAGAGGTAAAAATACCTAAAATGCAATATCCTCCTATGTCTCAAGACTGAAACAAAGTTGAACCAGACACTGACCTTTTTATAAACCAGTAAGCCCTTGCCACTGACCTCTTCATAGTACTTTTTTCTAGACACTTTTGCTATAGGGCACATGTGCTCACCAGAAAGACAGAGAAACAGAAAGTAAGAAATCACCCACCCACTCCCCCAGAAGGATGGCCATGCCACAATCCCCTCTCCCTCATCCTCCTCATAAGAGCTTGGACACACACACACACTCAGCATGAGTTTCAAGCTGCCAGGTCCAGGACTTGAATTGCTGTTGGTCTTATGAGAGTCCAGTGACTTAACAATTACACCATCTGCTGGTCTTGAAAGCAGGGTATAGGGCCTAGTGGTTAAGGAAATTGGGGTCCATATGCTGACAATGGTTTGAAACACTCCACATCAGCTAGAAAAACAAACCCGATATAGGTGCATGTATTTATGTGCACCAAATTCCAACAAGATGGAGAAATGGAAGAAGAAAGACTGTGCTGTGACCATGCCCCTTTGGGGTATACTATCTCCCCCTCTCTCTCTGTTTCTGTCTGATGAGCATACACACTCTCTGGCAATGAAAAAGAAAAAAGAAAAGAAGAGAAAAGAAGACAAGAGAGGAGAGGAGAAGAGGGGAGGGGAGAGGAAGAGAGGGGAGAGTAGGGGAGAGGAAAGGAGGGGAGGGAAGGGGAGGGGAGCGGAGGGGAGGAGAGGAGAAGAAAGAAGCTGTAGCCACTTGTGAAAATCTCTTGAATATTTGAATCAATACTACCTGAAAATATTTTAATAAAATGAGCAAGTCTAGAAGTATGTTTTAAATTTCTAAGTGTTTTTCACATAAAGTAATTTAAATATCAACATGTATTCTCAAGTAGTCGATGATGTTTGAATCTAAGAAATATCATAAAATAACTACTACTTCTATGGTATCATCCCAGTCTTTTAGAAATGAGAGGAAACATTAAACTAAGATAGACAATTGTTTGCTATCATTAATTTCTTTTTTAATATTTATTTTAATTTTATTCATTTATTTTTTGTTTAATTTGACCAGAGAAACACAGAGAGAAAGAGAGAGAGAGAGAGGCTAAGTGAGAAAGCAAGCCAACTGGTCCAGGACTCGAACCACGGTTGGCCATGAGGGAGAGTCCAGCACCTTAGCCACCACACCACCTTCTGGTCCCTGCAATGATTTGTTAAGAATAAAAATTAAATATAGATAAAAGTTCAGTAGCAGCTCTAAATCAATCAAAAGGACAGTGAAACAGTCAGAGTAAAAATATAAACATTTAGCATAATGGAATAAACTTACATAGAAACTTTCAACCCCAAAAGGAGGCATCTCAGAAAGTTCAAAATACATTCAGGCTCCATTTACAAACAAAAACAAAAACAAACAAACAAAATCAAAAACTAGTTCTATATACTATCTAAGGTAAAATCTACTGAATCAAAAAACATATTTTCTCTAAGTAGCATGACTGAGAGAAGTTCAGTTTCCTGGAGCTAATAAGAAATAGCTTAAAAACAAGTAATACGATCATCCGAAGGCTCTAATTATTACACTAAATACAAGTTACGGTAACTAGGAGAAGCAGGGAGGCAGCATCTCTCAGCGCAGGAGTAGAGATTTCTTTTTTCCAATTAGGTGATTGTCAAGATGTGAAACGAATGCCAAAGGCACAGCTATGGTGGTGGCAGAGCATGCCTAGAAAGTCTCTCATTCCCCTGCCCACATTCGGGGTGATATCACAGTTCTATCACAACAGACTTTCCCACTGATCTGAGCTCTAATCTCAGAATCTTCCTCAACACAGGACTTCAGACCACAAGTATGGATTGATCTGAACTGTGGGAAATACGATACAAACTTGAGTCTTATATTGGAAAAATCCTGGAGGAGGGAGGGTGAGAGAGCACACACAGGAAGTAGGGGGAGAAAGAGCAGGTGAGGGATAAGAGAATGAAGGAAATACAATGTTTAGGAAAAGCAGGGACGATTTAGAAGGTATTGAAAAGGAAATAGGCAAACCCTGAAAACAAGTAAAGCTTCATTCATTATATCCTTTGGAAACAGTGCTAGACATAGAAATGTAATTTGCTTCTAAAAATATGAATGATATTCCCACTAATAAAAGTAATGACATTAACATGGCAATTTTCAAGAGGTACAAATGCACAGAACCTTTTAAGTCTGTACAAGACAATTGTGCTGGCAACAAAGCTTGAGAAACCTAATAGTTCACAAATTAGACATTTTCTTTTCCTCAGCACTATTTTATAAATCATGACAACTTAATTGCCAGTGACTTTAAAAAAAAAAATCACAGGCTACATACAGGCTAAATAATAATAATGTAGATATTAAACCTTCTGTAGTACCAGATTCATTAATACTAAGGGTAGAAGACATCTACATTAAAGATTATGAAGAATTATATTAAATCAATTTGAAAAAATGCTAAAGTCAATTTTTAAGTTAAATGTGATAGAGTCCCAATTTAAAATAACAATTTTGAAACATTCATAGCTAATCAATAATTAATTACAACATTCAATGAGGAATGAAAAAGAATGGCCCATTATATCATTTCTAGGATTCGAGATAATTAGAAAGCATTACAATTGAGTATCTATTACAGTTCACTGAACAGATAAGCATGCTAACGTTAAATTATATTACAACCCTGGTCAACATTAGCCTTAGGAAGGACTCAGTGAAAACACCACTTGGAAGACTGCCTGATGATCTCACCAGCCTTTAGACAACTGCATGCCATTTCCTTCACTGTGAACTCTCTATATATGACTTTGAAAAATATATACATATATATTCATTAGAATAAATTTGATTTGGACACATACTTTTTTTTTTCCTAAAATGGAAGTATTTCAAATCATTTTCCTGAGGAATAAGAAAGTAATATACTCAAAGTGAATAATTAAGCCCCTAACACTCTAGCAAAGAGTAAGCACTAATATATAAATGTCTGTAAGTTGAACGGATAGATTTTAAAAAAAAATTTTAAAAAAACGAATGAAACAATGTGACACAGAGGAAAACCTGGGAGTAGAGGTTAGAGACCTGCATTGCAGTGCCACCTCCATAATTAACTTTGAAGAAAGACACTGGGAATGTTGGTGAATCCATTGTACTTCAGTTTCTTCACTTATGAAATTAGACATTTGAGCTAGGTGAAGTGCAAGATCTCTTCCATCTTTATGAGTCCATGACATGTTATCAGACAGAAGGTAAGTTTGATCTAATAAATGTCTGACTGAAAAATATTACCCCTACACTCTCCTAACCAAGGCAATGAAAACAACATGCAATTTTTATTTCAGTGGCCCACATATGAGCCAATAGTCATACTGGTCCTCTGGCCATTAGTTTGAAGAATTAATCATCAGGATTTAAAATTAAACATTTAGACAATGCCTTTTGACAGCTCATCCCTGTTTTGAAAATGTAGAATGCTCATTTTAAATCAATACCATAATAAATGAATCTACCCTAAATTCTCTTAGTAAAGATTTTTGCCTTGAGCATTGACACTATCAGTTATAAGATCACAGTGTCCACTGCATAGAGAAAATAAGACAACATAACCACTGAAAAATGACAGAAATTGTCACCTCAGTTACACAGTTGGTTCTAGCATTATTATATATTATATATATATTATATATATATTTGCATATATCTAGCAAATATACTTTGCTTTTAATGTGAAATGATTTAGAGTTGATGTAAAACTTTGATTTCTACTTTTTTATCCTTTTAAAAAATTAGGTCATTTTTCCCTTATTATTCAATATATTCAATTTTAAGACTGACCCACAAGACATAATTTCACATGTAGAATATCCAAAATTTGGATTTTAGATAGTTTAGTATGATGCCAGTTTGTGTGTGATGAGACTTTAAGTGATTATCTGGAGTTAATCTATGCTAATACTCTACCAGGACACAAATAAATAAGCCTAAAGTCAATGATGTGTACTTGCTGAGTGAAAGAAAGCATGTGCTAATATTGCATGAAGTGCCTTTGACAGGGTCAATATAACATAATGAGTAGGTGCTACAGTTTGAATGTATCCCAAAAATTCATGTATCAAGATTTGGTTTTGATGGGATTAAGAGAATGAACACTTAATCCAACCATGGTGTCAGAAGGTGGGATCTAGGACCAGCAGATAGTGTGGAGGGTAAGACTCTGGATCCCACAGTTCAAGTTTCTGACCTGATAGCTTGAAAATCACACCCAGTGCATGTGCATGTATCCAAAATGCCTAGAGCAACCTGGAGGAGAAGGGACTAAGATGAGGTCATTCCTCCTGGGATATGATTTCTCACTTTCCCTCTCTCTGTTTCTTTCTCTCTCCCATAAGCTTGCACACCCTACACCAGAAACACAAACAAAATGCAGGGTCTCTGAGAAAAGATTGGGATTCAGGTCATTAGGGTGGGGCCCCAGGATTGATTCCTGGTGGGTTTGTTTATTATTTACTTTTTAATCTACCAGAAAGCATATGTGCTTGTGGGGTGAGAGAAGGAGAGAGAAAGTGAGAAAGCACCTCTCAGGATGAATGGTCACTCCACAATCCCTTCTCTTCCCTAGTTCACTCCTTTCAGGACTTGAGACACGCGTTCACTTGCTTTTGGGGTCTGGAACTTCAACAGTGCAGTGAGCCATATGAGATACAGCTGCCTTCACCACTGGCCACTGACTGGTCCAGACTTTGGTGTGTTTATTAGGAGAGGGAATGAGACCGGAACAGAGACACATGGACCCAGATGCATGTGCTCTTCTCCACCACTTTGTTGTAATCCAGCCAAAATAAAAATAATAATAATAATAATAAAAAAAAACACTAGATGCAGACTCTGGATCTTGGATCTCTAAATCATGAGCTGAATAGACCTCTATTTTTATAAATCACCTAGGCTCAGATATTTTTTGTGATTGGTAACAGAACATTAAGATATGAGAAAAACATAAAAAGGGAGAAAAGACCAAAAAAAGGAAAAGTAGATGCATAGAGCAGAGTATTAATGTCACCAATAATTTTCCTGAGTGCTGTTCTATGATGGTCACCCCTCCCTTCCACTACTTTCAACTACACTCAGTAACTGGCTATTTTCTTCACATATATCTGGCTATTAACACTCTGTAAGGGTTCATACGTCTCAGACAAAACACAGTGATCTTGCTTAATGTTAATGAAGCTATCCTAGAAGTCTAAAGGAATTCCATTTCTTATTTTCTAGACTCTGCAAACATCAACAATTTATTGAAGAAGTTTCTCTTTACAATATCACCATAGTATATAGTCTATATTTATATGACTATACATTCTTTATTTCTAAATGTATCATAAGCATCAGTCTATTTGGAATGTATCCTGTGTCCACTTCTCCAAGATCACCTGATCTTCAATGAACTTCAATGACTGGTTATATAATTTATGTCTCAGTACTTATCAAATTCAGCCTTTATGTCTACTGCAATTTTTCCTCAGAATTTCTTCTAATTTAATTAGCTGAAATCATTTCTGAGATTTAAAACTTACCTATATAATTTTTCTCAGCAGCAACTTTTAAGCTAAAATTGATAAGCCAAGACAGTAAGAGATGTTTCTCCTATGTATCACAGCATAAATACCATGTGAACAATCCTCACCAACACATTGCCATTTAAATATATCACCCAGCATTACCTCGACCCTGTTAGGAAATAGGCAAAAGGAAATTTGCAGGACTTCTTTTTTCAGACAGAATTTAAACTGTTCAATTACTTTATAATCGAAAGCAAAATTTATCGGCTGCTTCTCTAATTATTTAAACCCATTCTTTCAGAGACTAAAGTACCTTTTTGTTTTACTAATTAAATAGCATAGCCAATTTTCATGGACTGCAGGTAATGTATGAGATTAATAAAAGTTGCATACATTTATTTTTCCACTGCTTAAAAAATTAGGGCATAATGCAGTAAAGTTATTTTTTTAAAAAAAGAAACAATCTAAAAAGACCTTCTATTTGGGTATTGCTAATGGTTTTATTGTATCCAATAGCATTTTATTTTAAGAGTTATTCTATCTGCACCAGGCCCATGGTGGCGTAGTCTGTAGCAAACTCACTGCAGTGCTGGAAGCCACATAGCCAACAACTAGCTCGGATCCCTAGGTTGACCTGGTAACTTGCTGGTGCTTGAGTACATGCCCAAGACCCTGACAAGCTGGAGGACTGGGAAAGGAGAGCACAGGTATAACTTATAATTGCTTCTCTCGCTCTCTTGGGTACACACATGCTCTCTATCATGAATAAAATAAATAATGTAAAAACTGACTCAGAATGATTGACTCCTAGACTTTTAAATCCTAGGATTTACAAAATCCTAGGATTTGTAATCCTAAATATTACAAAAAATGAAAATTTATTATATGTATTTTGATGTCTTCATTTTCTCCTGCTTTCTCTGAAGAATTTAATGGTACATATTTGAGAAATCTAAATGGATAATATGATATGGATTCAAAATTGACTAGTCACTCCTTTTCATCCATCCAAATTATTTTAAGTTCTAAGTAGAGTTCTGACATAGATAAAGTCAGTGTTCTCAGATATACTTAACTGAAACCAGTGAGTACATTTGGCATACAAAACTATCAGTCAGCTCTCAGTCTAGCAGGCAGACATGGTCATTTACTCACTAGACAGGACTGGCATAAATGTAAATTGGACAGGTATTATCTGGGCTATAAAGGAGCTCACAGTCCAGCTCAACATTTCTCACTGGGAAAGACACTGTCCTGTAGGAAGCATTTTTGAAAATTCACAGGGTCCAATTCAATCTTTAGTAAAGTTATTCTTGAGTATTTACTATTGAAAACTTTATTATAAATGTTTTAAAATACATTTTTGTATTTCTTTTTATGTTAAGGAAGGGGATTTATTTTTTTAAAATAACGATAGGTTAAGTCATATGTTTAAGGATTTCAAGATAATAACAGCATTATAAAATATTTATTATGAAAATAGGATTTGGGGTCTAGGACTGAGCACCACATGTCTAGAGGAAAGACATGCAAACACATAAAAATACAATATGACAAGTATTAAAACACCACCATACACAAAGAACCCTAGGGACACAAAATATAGCATAATTGAAGATTCAAGAAATGCCTTACAGAGAAAACAATATTGAAACGGGGCTTTGAAAGGTGAGTGGGATTCCCAGATAGCAGAGAGCAAAGACCACCTGTACTGGAGCAAGAACAGGGGCATGATATTGTCATGTTGTCACAGGAGAAACAGAAAGTGCAAACAATTGTGCCAGAGGATGAAGTTAAAATGCTAGTTTGGCTGGAGCTGGTGCCTTTATTTCATGCAAAGGAATTGCATGCTTATCAAGCAGGCAGTAGGAAGCCATCAAATAGCTAAATAATTTCTTTGGTCATTTCCGATTTCAAAAATATACAATTATGTTCAATCCTTAGCCTGGAGAAATAATTACCAAAGTCTTGATATTTGTGTTTTGCTTACTATATTATTTCAAAGGCTTAGTTACTCTGCTACAGGCTTTTAAAATACCTTAGAATGTTCAAAGACCATGATTTTGAATGGGAATAGAAAGCAAATCAGAAAAGTCATGTGGAGTTTAAATCTACAGTGCTATTTCAAAAGTATTCATTTGGAAATGCAACCAATTTACTTAAATTAAAATACACATTTGTTTGATTAACTTTTCAATTCTACCTCATTGCTTCCTTTGTAATAAAAGGTGCTTCTTTTGAAAAATAGACTTCAATTCAGAAGTTTCCTGAGGAAATTGTTTATTAAACATTCTATTTTAGAGCACATACATATTTTATCTATCTTCTATTTTAGATAGGAGAGAGGAGGTAAGGACACAAAGAGGACTTAAAATCAGTTCCTTCATCAGGATACACTTATAATAATTTATTTCCATCAGACCAAACTGAAGCCAAGGAACTACAGTATTAATGAAAGAACTTTCATTTCTCTACTCACAATTTTATGCTAGAGTTACTACTGGAGCCTTAATGCCAACAAACAGAGCTCTAAAATAATGGACTCCTTTTGTTTTACCATTCTTTTCCCAAACCAAACCAATGTCCTTTCCACTTCTGACCCTTTCCACCAGGCCAACCTCCCAGAAACAAATCCCTGTAGGGCTCATGAAGCAAATTGTAAACTCCAACAGTTAGCCAGTCCAGAGGCTAGTGCAGGACCATCCCCACCTGCTTGCTCCTTTCCGGACCTAAACATCTTCCCCATTCTTTTCTTATCTATTTTGGCCAGGACGCAGAACTCCATAGCCTCTTCATTTTGCTCATCAACTTTCTTCTCCTAATGTCTAGGACTTTGATACAGATTTTGGACCAGGATGTCATGGGAGATTCACATTAAAGCTCTGGTATTTCTACTATTCATCTTAACCCTAAACATAAAGTGTCCTTTAACCCTCCAGAGCTTCTGAGAAATACCCATTGATCTCTTCTGCAGTTGTAGCCTGACTTAGGCTTGTGGAAGACAATTATATGTGTGTACAGACATGAAGGTCAGTAATAAGGACTAAGCTAGATCAAACGCTCCATCTTAGAACAGAAATTACCTAGTAATAGGAAGAAAAAAATAGGAAAAAAATGAAAATATCCTTCAGAAAATATGGTTAAAATTGTTCATAAATATTTAGCTATTCATTTGGTAAGTATTCACAGAATGAAGCTGACGATAACTGCTGAGTGCATGAGAGTGTTTGGCAATGTCTAAGCCGGTCTCAGCCAGAACAATGTTTTACATATGTAGTTTATGGATAGTGTTCTCATGCAAAAAGTAAGCAGAAACAAGCAAGTAAATACAAGGGAAAAATAAAAGGATGGCTCAAACACAAAAATGATATAGAAGTAAGCTTTCATGTAGAGAGTTATTGGCCATTGAACACAAACCAAATGTCATGTAGTAATTAGGTCTGCAATTAAAGATGTTCAACCAACATTTATAAAGGTGCTGTGTCTGTACTGCTGGAAGAACTCTAATGGTGCAATGGCCTGCTATATCAAGCACAAAACCAAACGAGGGCTTCACAGAAGTTCAGTAATTGCTACACCATCCATGAGCCAGGGCAGTTCTTGAACAGAATTAATCTGTTTGATGTTAATTATGTAAACTTTTACTTTGTTATGCTATAAAAATGGAAAACTAATCTTGAATGCAGTTTTAAAATTAGGTTTCTGGGGCAGATGATGGTATAGCAGTATAACATGACACCACAGGGCTGACTCACACATCTGGAGACCTTCCTGAGTATGTTGGACACAGGTTCCCATGATCTGGGGCTTGACTGAGCTGAGAGCGAGTGGATCATGGCATCAGGACCCTGTTTAGGATGTTTATATCTGTGTGTGTGTGTGTGTGTGTCTCACTCATGCATGGGAGAAAGAGAGGAAGGAAGGAAGGAAAGAATGAAGGAAAGAAAAAGAGAAGGAAGAAGAAAAGGGAGAAGGAAAAAAAAGGAGGAAGAGAAGGGAGAAAGGAAGCCAGCTTTTTACAAAATAGTTTCCTAGATCTGATACACTCACTTTTTCTGATTAGATACATTATCATATGGATATTATGATCAAAAGAGATTAGGTTACAAGAATCCAGTGACATTAGCCTGTAGTATTTTAACCTTTCCTAGTTTGGGGGCTCAAGAACACAACCACCAAGAAAGACCAGTGTTCTATGGAAGGATCTCTGTTCCTGCCACTTCTACATGTATGCAGGTAACATCAGCAAGCAGACCCAAAAAAAGCAATGCTCCCCACACTCCTGGAAAAAAATGCCGAATGCATAATCAATTGCACAAATAACCAGAAATATAGCCCGCCGTACTCTGAGGTAGCTTACCACCAATTAGTTATTCATAATTATGTACATAAATTTTTGAGGTTATTTTAAGTTTTGAAAAAGTTCTAATTTTCACCTCAAGAGTGAACAGGAAAGATCCCTGGACTCATAGGTTATATATTTCTTTTGCTTTAGGGAAGATACAAATAGGCGAGAAAACAACATTTCTGCCCTCTTCATTTTATTCAACTTTTACAGTTGATTGCAGGGCTGTTTTAAAGTTAATTAGCCTGGCCCAGGAAGTGTGGCCCACAGACAAGCCAGGGAAGTAAGCAAAACTGCCAGGAGGCCCTGCCCACTTCCAAGTCTGCATTCTTGTTGACCACAGCACAGCCAAGATGGCCACTGGGCGAAAGGATCTCTCAAACTGCTGCCGTGGGGAAGCGATAGGGAAGTCATTCTTCTCTCTGGATATGAAACAGTAGCAAGAATACATTGGCAGGTTTACAGTGACCTCTGTTTTCTATTCCCTTGAGTAAGTTGGCAGAGATAAAGGACAAGATGCCAGGAAGATCCAGACCTACCAGGTCTAGACAGCCAGGTTCTTGTCTTTGCTCAGAGTGTGATATCTAATATGTAAGTACAACTGATGCAAACAGAAATTCTCCTTCTGAATACTGGAAAGTACAGATTGTTTAAGCAGTGCTCAATGTTAGCAGAATAATCTCCACCCTCTCTTACCTCGGCCCTTATTGCATTACTACACACAAAGACAGCATCCATTTCACCTCCCTTAGAGCCATTCTTTTGTTTGCTATCATGAGTTCCAAAAATAGAGACTAGACTTTTAATGTCATTTACATCTGAGTCAGAAGAATAATCAGAAAAATAATAATTTATGAATAATTAATTAGGGTTGATACCACATTGGAAGAGCTATTTTTAAGTCACAAGGCAAGAACGCGGATTGCAGAGAGAGAAGGGGCATGGAGCAATTAAAGAGGCAGACTATAGAACAAAGGATTGCATATCAATGATTACATCATCACCAACTGGACTCAACAGAACCCTCAAAAAATAGAATGATTAGGCCCCCTTTCTGTGGTGCAGTCTGTAGCGCGCTGAACTGCCGTGCTAGAAAGCATATGGCTGACAGTGGACCCAAATCTCCCACTTTGCTGACCAAAAACACACCAGGTGCACAGTATCCTAACTAACTAAAGGGCTGGGGAGAGGCAATCACAGTGTGACCATACCCTATCAAGAGTGTCTCTCTCTCTTTTTTTCTCATGAGTGCACACTCCTGCTCTCTATCACAAGTTCAAAAGGATGATTGGGGCCAACACGCGGTATCATTGTTTTTGTGCTATACTCCCATATGGCTAACCACAGTTTAAATACCAGACCAGGCAGCTTGAAAATCACTCTCGGCATGTGTGTGCCCAAAATTCTGGTAAGAGAATGCAGAAAGTATTGTGGTTTGACCATTACACCTGGAGTGAGTTCTCACTTTCTCTCTCTGTCTGTCTCTGTCACTCTCCAGCAAGCATGTGCACCCTAAGGCAAAAAAAAAAAAAAAAAAAAAAAAGATTAAAAGTGAAATCTAAGATAATAACCATTAAAATATAGGCCAGCTCTATAGCCTAGTAGTTTTGGGAGCCAGATCTCATGTGGCCAATACTGTTCTAATCCCAGCTCCACGGCTTCAAAAAAATGCAGAGCACACATGTACACATATTCCCAAAATCCTGACAGTATGGAAAAATGGAAGATGGTGTGACTACATCCTTTTGGAAGGTGCTTTCTTCCCATCTGTCTCTGGCCCCCTTTGGCTAATTAACACACCTTCTGGCAATTAAAAAATAAAAAAATCTCTTAACACTAGTCATGTGTCAGACACAAGCAGACATAGGTTCATTTTTTAAATAATAAAGATTCCACACTTAAGAAAGACTGAAATTAGGCCTAAAAGTCATTTTTAGCTTGATATACCCACAATAAAACTAAAAATTTTATTATCATATGCATTCTTAACTGACGAAGATGGGTAGGAAAACTGTAGCATAATTGCTTAGTATTTTTACTTCATATGCACTCACCTTTTTTTCTTCTACCTACTTTGAAAATAAGAAGAGAGAGAATTAACGAGGGTTAGTGACACCCAATCCAAGTTTCTCAATACCAACAGTGGCCACCATAGTGTTTAGCTAAGCCACATCTTAACTGCCTAGCTTCCTGTCTATGACTTAATATTACTAGTATTTATTCTCTGGTATCCTGGATCACTCAAATTCTTAGCAGAGAGAAAGACTGTTACAGGAGAAGACATGAACAGAAACCTGAAGATATACTTTGTGAACCACCTTGCTACCCATCAACTTCCCAGTTGCCACAGAGTTGGGACGTGTTCGAACACATCGGGTGTCCTGATTCTAGTTTGGGTTCTGCTACCTGTTCTGTGATCCCTAGTCTTTCATTTACAGTGAAGGTGTAACAGGAAGATGTTCTCAAAAGATTTTTCAAAATCTTCCAATCCTGAGTGTTACTGAAACCAGGGGGGAAACTCGAAAAAAAAAAAAAATTGATTTCAGAGTTCTTACTTGGAGTCATTGAATCAGAATTGCCAGGTATGGCCACAAGAATAATTTTTTTTCCTTTCCTTTTTTTTTTTTTTTTTTAAGAGAGATTTTTATTATAGGGTGTAGAGAGACAGAAAGCAAGAAATCACCCGCCGGGGGGAAGCCCACAAAGCAACTCCTTCTCCTCTATTCTCCTCTCAGGATCTTGGGCACACACGCACACATGCCCAGCCTGAGTTTCAAGCCTCTGAGTCCAGGACTGGAACTGCAGTCAGCCATGTGGGAGTCTAGCAATGTAACCATTACGCCACCTGCTGGTCCCAGAATCATTTTTTTAAAAGATTCCTAAGTGACACAAATAATCAACTAGATACTAGAATACACACCCAATAAGGACAGCAATTATGTCTTGTGCATCTTAAAATCTCTGTCCAGGACTTGGGATATTAGAGGCACTCAGTAACTTAACTGCTTGATAAATATCTACTAAACTTGCAGATTGTTTCATTGTTACTTAGTCATATAAAAGAAAAGATGATATGTAATAAGGGGGAGAAGGTATGTTTATTTAACCTCATGTAATTATAAACACAAAAAATTGATCTTTCATTTAACTAACCAATCAGAGATCTAAATCATAGACAAGGAAATAACAGCATAAGTAATATAAAATTGTTTAGAGGCTGGCAGATGGTGTGGTGGATAAGGGCGCTGGATTTCTATGTGGCTGACATGGTTTGAGTCCCAGACCAGGTGGCTTGCTTTCTCACTTTCCCTTTCTCTTTCTCTTTCTGTCTCTGTCTATTCAAATCAAAAAATAATAACAAATGGAATTAAATAAATAAATAATTCTTTTTTAAAAAATATATATATAATTGTTTAATTCTTCCCACATCCTGAATTGCTCATTCTTTTTTCTTTTTTCTTAAGGTTTTTGCCACAGGGCACGTGCACTTGCCCAAGAAAGAGACATAGAAAGACAGAGAGAAGGAAAGTGAGGGGGATAGCCATGCTCCAAACCCTTTTCCTCCATTCTCCTCTCAGGATCTGGGGCACACACACATGCCCTGCAGATTTTCAAGCTGGTCCAGGACTGAGACATCAGTCAGCTATGTGGGAGTCTAGTGCCTTAACCACCACACCACCTGCTGGCCCCGAGTCACTCATTCTTCAAGACATTTATTTTAGCATTCATTTTATTAATATGATGTGCATTTTCGCTTTGCAAAGTATCACAGAGGGTACACTAACCTAAATAAAAATATAATGAATAGAAAGATTCTGATAGAACCAACATATAGGTCATCTTGATTTTTGTTTGTCATTAAGTCACAAATAATACTATATTGGCTTGTTTGTTTTTCAGTTGCCAGAGGAACTGGAAGTCAAAATATAAGCTGATGTAAACATCCCTATGAATTAGATCCCTGTTTAGATTTAGCAACAATGTCAAACATTCCCCACTAGGAAGCTATTAATTCTAGAAACGGAGGCTCAGAATGCAGAAAGGAGGTTGTGTATTAGTGTGTTTATTTCATTACGATGTGAAATGTACTTCTTTGCATTTAAATGGACAGAAAAAAGTCCAAAGCATTAACTTGGGGTTTATTAAAAGTAACCATAAGCCTGTCCATTCATTACATTCCCTCCTCAAAAAATCTCCTCTGATAAAAAACCAAAATCACTTGCACAAACAGCTGGTTTTGTGTGACACCACACTGCCTGAATACCATTGTTGGTAGGTTTAATGTGACTTTTGTACTATTATATGCCACGGAGGGAGACTCTGAGTCGCATCCCGCAGGGTGACTAACATTCTGTAGCTAATTGTGTATAGCTCCATGACAGTACTGAAGGAAGGACGAACCTACATATGTCTCAGAAGGGAATAGAAAGATATTTTGTTTATAGTCACCCATCTGTCTGGTCACAGCAGAATTACATACCAGTACAAGCCATAGTTTAGCGTGTCCTTCAAGAATGATTTTCTCATTATATGCATTCTATCAGCTACCTCCCCAAAACAGGCTAACAGACAGTTTGCATTCATCTTCCTTACTAACAATAAGATATCTGATATTCTAATCCTGCACCAAGGGGAAGTTCTCCTAATGCACTCATAATTTTAAAAAGAATATTGCTTTGTAGTATAAAGGCGAATTCACATAAACTTAAAAAATTGGGCCAGCAGATGTATGGTGGTTAGGGTAGCTGATCCCACATGCCCAAGTGGGTAGTTCGAATCTCAGACCTGGTAGCTTCAGAAACCACTCTGGGCACATGTACATGCATGCCCAAAATCTCGAGAGAAGAATAGATTGCAGCATGGGCACCGCCCCTGGATAATACTTCTCATTTTTTCCCTTCTCTCTTTCTCTTTCTCTCTCCAGTGGGTGCACATACCTTATAAATAAAAATTTAAAAAATAAATAAAAATGTGAGTTGAGGAAGTAAATAAAAAAAATATATATCTACATTTAATCCTTACCTGTGCTTATTTTGGCTCTATGAGTAAAATAATAAAACATATGCTAACCTGAATTGCAAAGAATCTAAAATAGCACCTACTTCATAACCTTCACTTTATGGCCAAGTGACATGCAAAGAGGTTACAGGCCTTACCAAGAGTTCAGAACTTCAATTACAATCCAGATCTCTTGATACCTATGTTTCAATATGCAAGGAAATACAGCTTAAAAACCTATTTCATTAATTTCTTTTCATTGACTCGCTGAACACTGAAAATGCTGAAACATCAATGGAGAATTACGACCCAAAGAGACTGAGATAAAACGAGATCAACCCAACGAATTCATGGTAGACCAACTTCCTTCAAAAAGACGGAATCTCTACCTCTCTTAAAGAACCTAACCTGAATTTCTGCCTTTTTACCACCAAGTCTTCTTTAGATAGTGTATCTTATTTATTCGCTGGCAATGTTGAAGGTCAAGTCACATAACTACCACAAGGCCTTCTGAGTGTAACAGGCATTTGGCACACATATGGTTTGAAAGGATGAAAGATACAATGACTGAACAAATGAATAAATGGATAAAAGCAAAGTTCATTAGAGTTAAGATAGTACCAAAGTATTTATTTCCAGAAACAGGCCAAATAACCCAATGCAATCAATGTTGTATCAAAGTGAGATTGATTAGCCAGAAGTCCCACGGTCAAAATTGGCTAACTGGACACTGGGACACTTAGAATGAGGATCTCAATGTGAGCCCTGGTTTCATATGGATAAGCATGAAGATAAATTTTTAATGACAACAGATTTACCTAGATGTCTATACTTGAGAGTCTTATTTGCTTATACACAGCAGTGCCCCAATTCGCTTTTGGTTTTCCTCACTGACTTATAACTATGTGGCATTATACTGTATTTTTCTTTTGTCTATTCACATAAATACTTCAGTTTCCATAATAACCTTATTGCTACCAGATACTAAATGATATTTTCATGTGTCTTGCTCATTGTCTGTCTTACCCACTAGAATGTAAGCTCCATGAGGGCACAGAATTGTCTTATTTACCCTATGTATTCAGTTCCTAGTAACTTATATGTTAAGGAATAAATCAAACTAAAATGGTCCATTAATAGGTTGAATTTTAAAGAACACTCAATATGGAACCAGTAGATGGGATAATGCTTACATTGCTGGATTCCCACATGGTCTATTGAGGTTTGAGTCCTGGACCCGACAGCTTAAAATGCATGCCAGACATGTGCATAAGTGCCCAAAATCCCAAGAGGAGAATGGAGGTGAAGGGATTGTGGCATGCTATCCCCCTAAGGGGTGATTTATCACTATCTGTCTCTCTCTATCTCTCTCTCTCTCTCTCTCTCTCTCTCTGGTGAGCACATGTGCCCTATAGAAAAAATTTCTTTTAAAAAATTTAAAAAATAAAAATGTTATTTATTTCTACAAAACTACTTATTACCCTTTATTACTGGCAAGCCTCTTTCAGTTGAGTTGTTTCCGCAACATCCAAACCATGTAGTTTGATTAAAAGAACCAATGTTATCTCTTATAATTTCATTAATAATTTACCTAAAATGTAAGCTAAGTAGATTTGGCTCAATGAACTCATTTAACATAAATCTTTGGGATATCCCTGGTATATTTGTCAGGCTCTAGGATGCTGACTGGACTATTCTATCTAGAATCCCCAAGCTTCTTCCTCAATCCAAGTATCCCAAGTCATTATACTTCCTAACCAGAAAACTAGATTCCTATTAATTTTGAAATAGGTCATGAAAATGTCAAATATTTTTTCATTTCAACCAAGATTAGAAAATCAGAATACAACACCTGCTAAGCCATCCATACAGCTCTAGGCTCTGTTTCGTCAACATTACCAAAGTAAGGTATTTAGTATCCATTAGTAGTCTCAAAAAAATTTTTTTTTCTTCAGAAAAACCCTCTTCTCAGTTTATCAATTGGGTAAATCATTCTGATTGGTTAATGAGATATGGTAATACAATATATGACAAAATAAATAGAATTGCTCTACATCAACAACAGAATACAAGATAAAGCCATTCTCAGTTTTGTCTACAAGAGAAATTACAACCTAATGATAGCATGTGAAACAGAGTTGATAAACCATAACCAAGATTACTCTTCCTATGTATATTAAAGTTTTGCCCCCATCCAAACTAAACATTTGGCTATCTAAGTCCATTTGACATAATCTTCGAAAATTTATCTGGGGTGTATGGCAATCTGTGTAAGTGTCTACCCAATCTTCTCATAGCCCTCTTCCTCAATAACAAAAGGCAAATATTAATAAAACTTGGCTTTTGGAATATCATGGAGTCTCTGAATTACCTGCCCCTGGAACATTGCTGTATCTAGATTTCTGATTATTTACCAATCAATTTCCTTATTAAGTTTGATCTTCTATACTTTTAATAAAAACATTTCTGATACTAATTTTCCCTTGTTAAAAGAATACAACTATATGTAATCACTGTTTCTAATGAGTTTACATGAGTTCACATTATGAGATTATTTTATAAATATGCCTTACTGAAGGAATAAAAAGAAAAAGTTATGTTAGGGACTTTTTGTTTTGTTTGCCATATATAAAGAATAAATAGACAAAAATAAATAAATAGTGGTGACTGCTTAAAAATCTGTTTTTTTTTTAATTGGAGCACTTCCAGTTTGCACAAATTTTTAACATTTCCAAATAGTTCAAAAACCTTTGTATTATCTAGAAACCCAAAGGGCATGCCAATTCTGGGGTTTTAATTAAAAATTTTAGAGGAGTTTTTATTTCAGTATGATGACAACTGTCTGGAATAATGAATGCAACATTGTACTCTGTCTCCTGCACAATTTTAAGGCATCCACCCATAAAGCTCTGGGTACGATTGAAGGGCTGCCAGAGAAAGACAGAATAATGTGTGTCATTTAAGTGAATTTGAAAAGTAGTTCCTTGCTGCTTTGGGGGGAATGTCTATTGGCATTTTAAAATATATAATAATGACACAATCTGCATAATCACTTGTCAGTTACCCTGGGTATAGCAGGCCATGGAGAAAACTGATTGTTTGAAATACACTGTCTTGATAGATACAAATTTAATGATGATAATTTTAAGGCTAGAATATTAACAAAAAGTTGATTGAAGCTTTTGAACATTTCTTTTTATAGTTCTGGTATTTTCATTTTGTTCTTTTAAAGCACTGACAATTTTCTTAAGTGACAAAAAGACATTTAAACTGTTGCTTCCAATGTTACTAAAATAATAGCAAATGTGAATAAATTCAGCATTCTTTTGGGTTTCTAATTCTGCTCAAACTACAATATGCAAGCATGATTATCACAAATTAGTATTTTATTTACTAATAGTGCTACATTCTGAAGCTGTCGACAGTATTAACAGGAATGATAGACTATAATGGCAAAACTCCATTTAATGTGAACCATAATAGAAATGTTGTTAAAATATTCCATTTTTGATACATACACATTTAGGATCACTAAGTTTTCTTGATATACTTATACTTGATATAGTAACTCCTGCTTCTTTTTGATTCATGCTTACATCCTTTTATTTTCATCAAGCTTATATAGGCTTGCATTACATTTGTAGATAGCATAAAGCTGCATCATAACTTTAGCCATCCTCACATTCTCTGTCTTTTAATCTGTGTGTGCAGGCCATTTATATTTAATGAGAATATTGAGAATGTTAACGCTTACTCTATAGTATCATGAGAACCATGGGAGAAGCCTATATCCAGCAATAACTAGATACCTTCTTCCCATCAGAGTAGCTTCAAAGGAAACCTAGTAAATTGTAAAGACTTCTAAAATCACTCAGCAGTTAAACAGTCACTAATATCTCCATAGTGCCAGTGGATACCATAAGGGGCGACCAGAATTCCAAGTCATTATCAACATGTATCTTAAAAACACCAATCAAGAGAGAGCAAGAGTAGGAATTTTAGTATTGAATAGGGTAAAATGCAAACAAAGAAAACTACCAAAGAAAAGTCCAACACATAATTATAAAAGGGTTGATTTACCAATGAGACACAAAAATATTAAATAAGTATACACTAAGCAACAAAGCTTCAAAATATTTGAAGAAAAAGCAAAACAGAATAGAAAAATTAAGATTTTTGAGAAACGCAATGGAGAGGTCAACAAACCCTTCTCATTAACTAAAAGGATAACTACACAAAAAGTCAGTAGGGCTATTATAGAACTCAAAAACACTATCAACCAAAAATATGTAAATGACATTTATAGAACACCTATAAACAGCAGATCACACATAATCTTCAATTGATCATAGAACATATATCAAGATGGACTATATCTTTATCATAAAACAAACCTAAAAAATTTTAAAAGAATTTAAAGCATTCAGCATATATTCTTCACACATAACAGAATCAAGTTAGAAGTCAGGAATAGAAAGATAACAAGAACAATTTCCCAACAAATGAAAACTAAGCAATACATTTCTGAATAGTCCATAGCTCAAAGAAGTCATGAGGGAGATGAAAAAATACATTAACTGAATGAAAACCAAAATAGGACATATCAAAATTTGTGACACACAGCTAAAGCTGTGCTGAAAGAAATATTGATAGAACTAAGTTCATGCACTGAGATAAAGGAAAGTTTCAAGTCAAAAACTCTAAATTCCTACGTCAAGAACCACTAATAAGAAGAGCAAAATATACCCAACGCAGCAGAAGAAAGAAAATAATAAAATGTAGAGATCAATGAGTTAAAAAAATTCTGTTATAATACAATGGAGAATGTCAATGAAACAGCACTGGATATTGGTAAAGAAAAGTAAAAGAGGGGACCAGCAGTTAGCGTAATGGCTATGTCGCTGGATTCCCACGTAGTCGACCACGGTTCGCGTCCCGGACCCAGTGGCTTAAAACTCACACCGGGCGCATGTGCGTGCGTGCCCAAGATCCCAAGAGGAGAATGGAGGAGAAGGGATTGTGGCGTGGCCATCCCCCCTGGGTGGTGATTTCTCACTTTCTGTCTCTCTCTCTCTCTATCTGTCTGGCAAGCACACGTCCCCTATGGCAAAAACCTCTCCAAAAAAAAAAAAGAAGAAGAAGAAGAAAGAAAAGTAAAATAGACAAAAATTTATCTAGACTAACAATTAAAATTAAGACACAAATTAGCATCAGGAATGAAACGGGCTATCACGTGATTTTTTTTTTTTTCCTTAACTGATATTTCATCTCTAGTATTAAGGTAACCATCACAAAATTAATGCTATTCTTCAAAAAGGAGCAAATTTCTCTCTGACAGTTTTTTCATTTGTTTGCTTGTTCATGTTTTGTCAGCGTGTACGTGTGATCTCCAGAAAGAAAAAAAGGGAGAACACACGCCCCCAATGGGGACACAATCACAATGTAATTATTTTTCTTCCAATTTTCCATCCCATCAGGATTTGGACACACACACACACACACACACACACACACACACATATGCCTGGCATGTTATTCAAGCTGTACTTTCTATGCACAGTGTATAACTGCTGTATTATGCCTGGGGAAGCCTTCCGAGTACTCTTTTAGAAGTTCCTACAGTAGGAATTATGAACATGCAGCATTTTTTTAGCCTAATTTCCAATACTGCAACACCAACTAAACAATAAAATGGTTTTTGGTGAAGATGAAATTTTAAGGTTGAAAAGCATAAATAATGAATAAGCTTCCAACGGTTAGAACATGGTGTTTTGTTGTTGTTGTTTGTAATCACTAGCACATTCCCAGCACTGAAAACAGTATCCACTGTATCTCAGAGACAGTCAATATTTACTGAATGAATAATTGAAGGAATTAATAATTGGAAAGGGTACAAACAGCATAAATTAGAAGACAGACTGGGAGTTTAGAATAAATGCTTGATTTATGGATTTATCTTTACTAAAATCAAGTAAATTAGAACAAAAGTTATAGGAAAGATAGAAAAGTTGGGAATGAAATCTACTTTATGTATAAATATGGCATAAGTTGCTTAACCTTTTCAATGTCCCTGATATATTTCATGTCTGCTCAAATAAATGGATTACAGATCACTGGAAATCTGTTTTATTTAAATCAGATTCTTTCCTCTAACATGCCCTCAAAGTATTACAAGATTTACCAAAATATATTATTGGGTTGTCGTAAAAGTCATGACGTATTTTTCTGTTTTTCTCTGCAAAAATGCATCATGACTTTTCCAATGACCCACTATAACCTCACTAACTTTAGTGAAAATTGAACTGGAATATAAAATAAAAAGTCTGAAGAAATACAGGCAGTAGCTTCATTTAGAAGGTTAAATGATTTAATACAATGATACTTTCTAAAAAGGAAATGAAGCTTCAATGAAGCATGCATGTCCTCTTCTACATTATCTGCAATAGTGCATGTAATTTGCACACATTTAATTAACCAATAAAATTCCTATCAGTAACATCAGGCTTGGAAATGTCATTGTTAATGACAAACTACTCTATCAGGGTTTGGTTCCATTTTGTTTTGTTAACATTAAAATACAACATATCTAAGAGTGCTGTCTAATAATTCTTCATTGTTTTAAATATTTTTTCAATTTATTTAAAGTTTGGGGGTAGTTTCCATGCAGTATCTAATTTACAAAATTCTATAAATACAATGCCCTAACTACAGAAGGAAATATGGAGCCATACAAATGGAGCTTAATTGCAAGGGAATTCTCTAGACTACATATCAGGTTCTGATTAATCAGATTGACAATCTGCCCGGAGATATATTATACATTTCTCACTCCACAACTCAGATTGGTTTTATCCTTGTTTCCTAATACAGAACCTTAGTAAAATACTGCTACAAAACTAAAATCTTGAAGACAAACAATAACTATCAACAGTATTTTTCCACCTATATTTTATAGACTTGTTCATTTTTATTATATATGGAGCCCTATCTTTCCCTGCAAGTGTAGGAATCAGGTAAAACACTATCACTCTCCATATTGTCACATGGATATAGTGTTAGCTTACTCCAGAAAGAAATTTTAGTATAAATCTGCCAGGCAAAAAGACAGACAACGCCATAGGTAGCCATGTGCCCATTAGAAAAGACTACTTCCCTATTGCCAGATTGGAATCACAATAGTTGCTTTCTTAAGGTGGTAAGATTGAAAGTTCCTCTAAAGTTTAGAGTCAGGCTGCATTAAAATACATACATGTTTTCAGTTATCTATAGTAACAAATGTATCATGTGATTGATGCTGTAGGGTTGTCTTTGTTGCTGTCTCAGGACACTGAAGTAGTAAGAAAGTCGGTTGGAAGAGATAGATTAAGGACTAGATAAAGGATCTGTGAAGGCAAATTGGTAAAATTTGATAAATTACCAGACATTGGAAGGAATGGGCCAAGGGAGTTCTTTTCCAGTACCAGAGAATAAAAAGAACAACTTGTAGTGAGGCCAGCTGGTAGCATCATGGTTAAGGCTCTAGACTCCCACGTGGCCAACCATGATTCAAATCCCAGACCTAGCAGCTTGAAAATCATGCCATGTGCATGCATGCATAAAATCCCAGGAGGAGAGTGGAAGAGAGTGATTATGGCATGGCTATCCCCCACCTGATTCTTTCTATCTGGTAAATGCACACCTATGGCAAAAACCCTCCTAAAAAGTGACTTGTAGTTATATCAAAAAGGGCATCAAGGAGACGAAAAGAAAAGTCACAAGTTCCCTTTGAATAGATGAACTTGCACTTTACTGTCAGAGGGCCTAATGAAGAGGGCCAAACCTGCTGTCCTGTGGCTTAAGAGAGAGGTGACAAACTAGAGGTAAACATGATGCTTATCATTGATGTGGGAGTGATGGCTGAAGCAGAAAAAATAAAAGTAAATAATAATATGTGGATGAAGAAGGTATGGAAAAAGAACAGGGAGATAAGGCTACTACACTGAAAAGAAGTACAGTGAAAGAGCAAGTAAAGAAAGATGGGCTAGACGCCAGTAGGTAGCACAATGGTTAAGGAACTGGACTGCCACATGGACAACTGTGGTTCGAGTTTCAGATCTGGTGGCTTGAAAAACCATGCCAGGCACGTGTGCATGCCCCAAATCCCAGGAGTAGAATGCAAGAATGCAGCTGAAGGGACTGTGGCATGGCCATCCACCTGGGGCAGTGATTTCTCACTTTCCCTCCCACTGTCTTTCTCTGTCTGTGTCTCTCTCTGGCAAACTCATGTGTCCTATGAAAAAGAACTTAAAAAAAAATAAAAAAAGAAAGAAGGAAAGAAAGAAAGAAAGCTCAGCCAAAGATGAGAAGAATTCAGAAATAGTAGGAGGATGGATGGAAAAGTGGAAAGTAAGCAATAATACAGAGAGCTTCAGAGAAATAAAGGACAATGACAATCGGCATGCCTTGATGTCATATGTTTGCCAATCATAAATAATGGCCCAACTGTGGCAAAATATGTAATCTGACAATCTGGTGTGGGTGTGTATATATATATACTATTATAAAATATATACATTTAATATATATATATATATATTATACACACACACACACAAAGACATTTATTTACATATATGTTTGTCTATGTATACATAAAGCTTTGTGAGCCTAACCCCACTATAAGCCAAGATGAGATATATAAAGTTGTTTTAAATTTCAGAGAGAGTTCATTTATTTCTAATTAAGAGGAGTTACTTAATTCATAGCATTTACCATCCTATCATTGATAATGGACTTTAAAAAAAAGGGAAAAAATGCTCCTAAACGTTACATCACAGCAATGTGCAGCATCCAATAATTAACCTTGAACCAAACTTTCATGAATATAATATTTTCTTCATGAGAAGTGCAAACACCAAAATTGCCTTAGTATTTAGAAACTATTGACTTGCCGTGTGTCACTGTGATTTTTCTCACTAGGTGCTCTAGATATATAACATACATTTTACATGAACTTTACTTTTGGCTCTAAATCCTGCACATGGTGATTAAACCAAATATCATTTTTTCTTCATTACTAAAGTTATTTCTTTAGTAATTTTATTACTGATACTTACTAAGGCACAAAACCTACTGACATCAGTTAGTACTTATGAAACATCTCATGGAGATGCTAATAAATGTCACAGCCATTTAAGAAATAGCCATTCATCAGTATAGCTTTGATTTCTGACTCTTCTGACCTGTCTTTGCACCTAAAAATGAATCCCTGCACTGTGAGGCAGAAGAGGGGCAAAGGAATCTTGGAGACTCAGACTGGTACTTTCTAAGCAATGTCTTTATTTAAAAAGATGCTGGGTGCTTAAAATTTTAATAGCCACTTGAGTACTCCCTTGAGAAATATTTATTTAGGACAAAATGCACCACAGTTGCTTCCTGAAGATTAGTAAAGCAAGTTAAAACATTATAAAATGCCTCGTCCTATGTAAGACTACAAACCCTTCTGTACTGATGAAGAACTTCAAATTCTCATTATGGCTCCATTCAATCAAATTCCACTCACATTTACTTGGTATTTATTAAATGCCTAAGTACTCTTAACTGGAACTCCATATCACAGTTATTTTTAAAGAAAAGTCACTAAGACAATATTTAATATAATTCGCCACTTTTCCCTAGAAGTTATTTGGTCCTGACTTAGCAGGGAACAGTTCCTTCCTTACACTCTCCCCTTTGGTGACTTTAAAGCCCTTGATCAAAGAGACTCAACCAAATGTAGTATCTTTCTGGGCACCATGACCATAATCGGGTAGTATATTGGATCCACCACTTGGAAGTTTAAGCAAAAGAATCATTTGAAAAGTGTCAAAATGCACTGGATAAATTTTAGAAAAAGTCTGTGGTCATTCCAGAATTTCCCCACAGTAAGAGGTGAACAGAAGCAATCTGGAATACAGAGGAACTGGGGAATCCACCGAGCTCACAGAGCAAACACATGAATTTCTTTTCGAGTATTTAAAATGGCCTTTGAGGAAAAACTGCAAGAGATATTATATAGCTAATAAGCCCCTAAAACATCTCCCAGTACCCCAGGATCAGAGATCATGAAAGAGCCCCTTCATTGTTACAAAAACAAGGTCCCCATCGAATCCCAAGCTCACAGCTCATTGAGGCTTGAGACTGGGTGTGAACATTTAACCACAGGTGGAAGATTAGCCATGGAGATTGTCTGTCTTGACTGCCAATATCTCTGAAAGTATTCAGATCCAGGATCTTTTTTTTTGCTCCCACTAAAGTTTTGTGTGTGTGTGTGTGTGTGTGTGTGTGTCTGTGTCAGTGGGAGGGGAGGTCCTTTTATTGGGGGGAAGTGAAGAGAGAGTGAGAGACAGAGATGGGCATCTTCAAAAGTCTCTCCATGTCAATGTTCTCCTGTCTCAGTCTCCCAATTATCTAGGATTTTACACACAGGCAATAGCAACCAATACTCTCAGGTGTCTCATACAAACCAAACCCAGGTGTCTCATACAGCTTCCAGCCTCCCACATAGTAGTGGGGCTATCTGTGTCCTATTTTGTCCTAAACTGTTAGGGCTGTTCCTATGTCCTTCATCCTTTTTTTTTTTTTAAGAAATTCCCTGGGGGGATGGCCACGATGCAATCCTTTCTCCTTTATTCTCCTCTCGGCGTTTTGGCCATGCACACATACACCCCCAGGATGAGTTTCAAGCCCCCCGGTCCTGGACTCAAACCTCAGTCAGCCACGTGGGAGTCCAGCAATGTAACCATTACGCCATCTGCTGGTCCCTGTCCTTCATCCATTTCTGTCTACAAGCATTTACAATATCTTAATATCTCATAAGAGAACAGGAGGCACTACTTTAAGCTGCAAAAGCAAGATTTCTTTTTGTTTTGTGTAATTATTTTTAAGACTTTTAAAATATATTTTATTTTGGGGCCCAGCATGCAGCACAGTGGTTAAAGTGTTTGACTCCCACATGGCCAATCATGGTTCGAGTTCCCGACCTGGCATTTTGCTTTCTGACTTCCCCTACCTCTCTCTCTGTTATCTTTCTCTGGTGAGCACATATGCCCTATAGCAAAGTTAAAAATAATAATGATAAATAAAATTAAATAATCTTTGCATAATATTTTTTTTTCATGGGAGCATCCTCAATATGGACTCCTAATGCTGCAATACTCCCTTCCCTAGTTTTCCAGCCAGCAATGTAGTCTCCCATGTGTCTCCAGCACTACAGAGCACCACCTATCCCATTGCCTGCAACACTGCGGCAGACCTGTGTAATTTAAAAATACTGTTTATCTTTTTCTAAATATATACAGTACCAGTTCATTATAGAAGACTTGGAAAATACAAAAACAATAGTAAAAATAGAGCTATTTCATCTCCTGTAGTTAGTGTACAACCCATAGGTAATGACTGTTAACATCTGGAGTACATCACAGGAACATCTCTGGCATAATACTTATTTCTCTGGATAAGAACATCTTCATGTGGCAGGCCTAGTCCCACACTTGGAAGGCAATCTGATGTACAGATGAGCTGGGGGGTCCACTGAGCAGGGAGGGAGAATATATATCCTTTTGTCTTAGGGATTCATGGGAAGGAATTAGAGAACAAGATAGGGGAAGCAGGCTGCCAGATGGTTGCCAATTTTTGCTAGTATTTTAGAAATGGGGTAGGAACAGACAGAAGCCATGAAGTTCTCAACATTTTCTCTTTTTGGAACCCTTGGAAGAAAACTTCTCCTGCCTCCATAGTCTGTGCATGACAGGAAGGTTTCAGAAATTCAAACAAGCAGAAGGGAGAATCCACAGATCTGAACTTTGGCATAGACCAAGAGCACTGCAGCCTGGGGTTGAAGAGGACCTACCTGGGCTGATGAACAGATATAAACTCCTAGATCTCAGAAGGGATCTGTAGCATGAAGCAAAAGGTGGTCAACAAGAAAGGCCCATGTTTTACAGATTTCTAAAGGAAAATGCAAGCAAGATTTCAGAGGACAGAATCAGCCCAAATACACCATAGTACGTCCAGATTCCCACACCCCAGAACCAGAGCACGGTCCGCACTGTCAGGTTAGCACAATCTGTGGGTCTCTACACACTCACAAGAGGACTCCAAGTGTTCTCCCATACGTAGGTTGTGGCAAAGAAAGAGAAAGAATAACTGATAAGAAGTTACCTTGAATTTAATGGATATTTATACAATAGAAAGTCTGGACATCAAAAGCAACTTTGGAGGAGGCATAATATACCACTAACCCACCAATGCACGTCACGGTCCATCCCATTCCATCCATCTCTACCTAGCAGGGCAGGAGCTCATAAGGAAATTGACAGCAGTTAAAGAAAACTTAGAAGATTATATTTCCTTGCACATCCAATTTACAGGTACTCAATTTTTTTTGTTCACATGCAGCACACAATAGTAATCTCATATTTCATAAATCCATGATACTATTTTATAGTCCTTGTATCCTTGGACCACACTAACTCTCGGGATCAGTAAACTGATCTCATGCTCGGTGTTGTTCTCTGCATCTGTTTTTTGTGCTGTGCTCTTATCACCAATTTGCAAATCTACCCTCAAGCCCTGAAGACCTGTCCAAAGAGCCAGCCCCATACTGCCGGCCTGGATTCCAGTCTCCTTTGTCACCTTGTCACATAGATTGCAGATCTACATTCCATCTGGTCTCTAAGTCCATTCCATAGCTGTGCCTTGATTTCTTGTTTGCAAAGTGATTTGTACTTTGGGATTTCTGGGATATCCATGAACCTTCTGGTACCTACTTTCTGCTCAGAAGATAACTCCTTATCCTGCTCTCGTGTTTTTAAAATGGAAATGGTAGTCTATGGGATGACCCTACTTTTCAGGCTCTTTCTAGGAGCAAGAGATTTTCTCTACAATGGTATTCCTAAGTTTCTTCTTTGAAAAAGCTTTCTCTTTTTCTAATGATTTGGGGTAAGTAGTAAAATCCTAGTTTCACATAGGAGCAGAGAAGGGAGAAGAACTTGCATTCTGACATTTTTTGTTCCTCGAAACATGTTTAAACGTTTAAAAATAGTTTCCTTCCCCAACAACCTGTCATTTAAGATGGTACAGCAAGGACATCAAGAAGGCCAATGTTCAGATGTACACCACCTACTCTGCACTGAAGACAACGGTGTGCTACAGTAAGGCTCACAGCCCCTACGGTGGAGCCCTGCCTTACTTCCCCAGGAGAAGCGACTGTCCAGCACCCTCTGCCTCACACTCATCACCTTCCTCTGCCGTTTGCTCTCATTAGTAATCACCTTTTGAATCCACAGCTCCTCAAACCTTTTCCATGTTTCAAATTCCCTTCTAAATACTATTTCAACTCCAGACACAATTATACCATTTAAAGTTTTATCTGTATTTCAGTTTCCCCATTTTAGTACTTTACATGCCAAATACATACTTATTACAAATATGCCTAAATATATACATATGTATATATTTTCTAAATAGACAGTGTAAGTATTTCCTCATTCAAAACTTACAACCACATGGCGACATAGTTACACATGGGCTAGCATCCCATTTTACAGATGAGGAAGCTGAGCGACTGACGGACAATTCTACTCTCTGCTTGAGTTAACACAGCTATCAAATACAGGCAGTGCAGTGACTATGATGAAGTAAACAAAATTAATTTGTTTCAAGTCTCAAAGTCTCACAATAATATGAAATGATTCATTTCTATTTGTATTTGAGCTTTAAAACCTACAGACTGCATTTTTACAACTAAAACAGTCTACCTTACTGAGCACCTAGTGCAAGAACACAATGAATATTTTCCTACAAAAATCAAAACCTCAGTTCTTAAAATATTTTCCCTTTTAGTAGAGCTATATGACATAAAATGAGGTTAAATTTCTGTTCTTAAAAGACATAAATAGAAGAAACCTGTTTTCTAAAATTTTCTTTTTTTGAGAAAAAACAGAATGCCTAGTACTAGTCCAACAAGAAATGCAAATTTGATGACTGCTTATTTGTACATGATAAAATGGGACATTCAAATTTTTATTAATTGCTTCAAGGTGTTTTTGTGTGTTTTTTTGCCAGAGGGTACATGTACTTGCCAGAGAGAGAGAGAGAGAAAGAAAGAAAGTATCCCACCTGGGAAATGGTCATGCCACAAAATCTCCTCCATCTTTTCCTCTTTTCAGGTTCTTGGGCATGAAAGCATGTAAGCCTTGTATATTTCTAAAGCTGCCAGGTCCAGGGCTCAAACTGCCCACTGTCCATGTGGGATCCAGCTTCCATAAAATAACAACACAGGCTGGCCCAAGATAGATTTTTCAAGGAAGGCTTTAGAGTCAGGCTGCCTGGGTTCAAATTCTTACTCTACTATTTAAAAGCTGTGGGACTTTCAGTCGATTACTTAGTGTTACTGTGTCTCATTTTGCCATCCCTAAAATGGGGACAATAATAATGATCCCCTTGCAGTATTTAAAGGATTCAATGAGAGAATGCAGGAAAGCATTTCCTACAATATCGTTCACATTTGTTTAGTATTACAATGTGCCAGATATTGTAGGAAATGCTTTCCTGCATTCTCTCATTGAATCCTTTAAATACTGCAAGGGGATCATTATTATTGTCCCCATTTTAGGGATGGCAAAATGAGACACAGTAACACTAAGTAATCGACTGAAAGTCCCACAGCTTTTAAATAGTAGAGAGAGAGAGAGAGAAAGAAAGAAAGTATCCCACCTGGGAAATGGTCATGCCACAAAATCTCCTCCATCTTTTCCTCTTTTCAGGTTCTTGGGCATGAAAGCATGTAAGCCTTGTATATTTCTAAAGCTGCCAGGTCCAGGGCTCAAACTGCCCACTGTCCATGTGGGATCCAGCTTCCATAAAATAACAACACAGGCTGGCCCAAGATAGATTTTTCAAGGAAGGCTTTAGAGTCAGGCTGCCTGGGTTCAAATTCTTACTCTACTATTTAAAAGCTGTGGGACTTTCAGTCGATTACTTAGTGTTACTGTGTCTCATTTTGCCATCCCTAAAATGGGGACAATAATAATGATCCCCTTGCAGTATTTAAAGGATTCAATGAGAGAATGCAGGAAAGCATTTCCTACAATATCTGGCACATTGTAATACTAAACAAATGTGAACGATGATCACAGCACCACAATCCTGGATTCCTTTCTAAGAATATGTTCACGGAGGCCATACCCCATGAGGAAGACATGAACAGGTCACTGGCGATCAGTCACTTCCTAGTTCTTCAAAGACACAGGTGAGTGTTATTTCATAGATTCTCAGCTAACATCACCATGTATAAGTCCATATTCTATATTAACCAGAAAATATGTGGTCTACAATTACATTACTTTTGTTTTTTACATTTTTTTTTTTGAGAGGTTTTTGCTATAGGGCACGTGAGCTCGCCAGGCAGACAGAGAGAGACAGAGAGACAGAAAGCAAGAAATCACCCCTGAGAGGGGATGACCACGCCGCAATCCCTTCTCCTCCATTCTCTTCTTGGGGTCTTGAGCATGCACACACATGTGCCCGGTGTGAGTTTTAAGCCACCAGGTCTGGGACTCGAACTGCGGTCAACTACATGGGATTCCAGCGACATAGCCATTACGCTAACTGCTGGTTCCTTTTGTTTTTTTTAATTTCAGAAATGAAAAAACCTCTTTATTTTGCCCAGAGAATACTGAGGTGCCCAAAATAGTATCTCTCCATGAAGATGAAATCAATTAATGTCTACTAATAACATAAATTAATGTTATTAGGATCCAATGATTTAATTTTTTTTCTTTTTTCTTTCTATTCACAGATAATTCAATAGCAGATCATAAAAAATATATTTGATTATAGTTCCAAATAAAAGAATAGGGGACAAAAGTAAAACCAATAGTACATTTTTTATTAACAAGTAACATTTGTACATATCTATGAGGGTAAGTGGGACCTTTTGGTACCTGAATAGAGTGTGTGATGATTAAGTCAGGGTGAGTACTACACCCATTCTCTTTTTTTTTTTTTTTGTACAGGTTTTTGCTATAGGGCGTGTGCGCTCGCCAGACAGAGAGAGACATAGAGACAGAAAGCGAGAAATCACCCCCCAGGGGGGATGGTCACACCGCAATCCCTTCTCCTCCATTCTCCTCTCAGGATCTTGGGCATGCACACACATGCGCCCAGTGTGAGTTCTAAGCCCCTGGTCTGAGATGCAAACTGCAGTCGGCTACGTGGGAGTCCAGCGACACAGCCATTACGCTCCCTGCTGGTGGAGTCCAGG
>NW_006160015.1:3387698-3463935 GCF_000334495.1 Tupaia belangeri chinensis
GTGGTGGGGGAGTCCATCGACACAGCCATTACGCTCACTGCTGGTTCCTTACACCCATTCTCTTGAACGTTTGCCATTACTTTTGTTTGGAACATTCAGAATTCTTTTTTTTTTTTTTTTCCTTTAGCTACACAGATACAGAGTAAGTTGTTTTTAATCACATTCTCTCTACTATATTTTATAAGACTAGACATTAGTCCTCTTACCTGATCTGTAATTTTGTTTCTGTTAATCTACGGCTCTTTATTTCCCCTAGCCCCCAACTTCCTCAGCCACTAGCAGTCATTCTTCAACTCTCCACTTTTATGAGTTCACTGAAAAGGTACATTTAGGGGCCAGATGGTGGCACAATGGTGAAATGCAATGCATTCCCACATTAGAAGGTTCAGGGTTCAAGTTTATATGCTTCCCTGGGCACACTGGACATGTGTGTGTCCATGATCTGGGGCTGGCATAAGGACGGGGTGGGTGTAGGAGTGAGGACCCTGTTGGAGGCTTTCTTTCTTTCTTTCTCTGTCTTTCTGATTCATGGATACAATAAATAAATAAGCTCTTAAAATGTACATTTAAGCAGAGTCAGCAGGTGCGTGGTGGTTAAGGGTGCTGGACTCCCTCTTAGCAGACCGTGGTTCGAATCCTGGACCAGGTGGTTTACTTTCTCAATTTCTATCTCTTGTCTCTCTCTTTCTCTCTCTCTCTCTCTCTCTCTGTCCCTCTCTGGTCAAGTTAAAAGTAACCTCATAATAAAATTAAATGCAATAATTCTTGACAAAAATATTTTTTTAAATGTACATTTAAGCAATTTAAAAAATGAATATTTTATTCAACACTGCTCTTCATTTTTGGAAATACCTTTTAAACTAGCGGACACACCTGCAGCACACAAAAGCCACCTAACAGCAACCTAAAATTCCTACTTGCTCAGCTTGCAGAAAGTCAGTACACAATGAAGGTGATTCACTCTGTCGGAAGGAAATGAAATGACCTGTCTTGATTTTACAGCCACCAGATTATCCGCCAAATGGAGGAAACCGGGTTATGCGCTACAAATGCAAATAGCAGGAGGAAATTTACTTTTTCACTTCTTTGTGTTTTTGAAAAACTTCAGATGTGGAGTTGCCACTTGGAAATCTGCTTAGAGGCTTCATCAAATTCTCCTAATGCTGCTTCCTGGTGACCCAGGATCTCACACACAAACTCAGTTCTATATAATAATCAGATACACATTTCATCCTTGCACCTGTATCCATCTCCCAACAAGTCAATTCCATGTACTGGTCTCAACACGATTACATTATTGACATTTCTCAGCTGAAAGGCTCCTGCAAATACCATCCAATTTTCCAGCTCTTTCTGAAAAGATCAAAAGATACACCTTGCATAGTAGACAAGAATTTACACTGATGGCTGTCTTTTGTCTTGAATACCAATGCTGCTGGCAGTGTTTGCCTGGAGCTAACAGGTAAGTCTCTATGATAACTAACTGCATTCAGTCAACTAGAGCGACTTTTACTGGACATAAAATATGTTTGTGCCTGTGAATGCTTTTTCAGCTTGAATAACCTTGAGGCAATGATCTTCAAGGCCTCCTAATTAGGGAGGTTGGCAATCAAATGAGAAACCTTGCCCTTGGAAATCAAACATATGTCATGCCTGAAAAGGAAATGCCTTTTTCACTGGATCATGGCTCCCATTTAAGAAAAAATTTGCTATTATAGGCACAGAGTCTGAATCTGTTTTGAACAGAGTTCTTGTTACAAACCTTGTTCAAGGAAATTATCTTGAACTCCGACTCCACTGAAAACAAAAGAAGTGTGTTGTATTCCTCTTTGCATTGCTTAGTTAAAAGCTGGATTTCTTTTAATGAGCTATAAGATTAATTGTCCAAATTCATCTCAAAAGATGGTGCGATTTCATCCCATTTTATTTATTACCTTGCAATGAATGAGGATCAAATCTCTTTCTGTACATCTGGTATCCCTGCAAAGCCTAGGTTTACATTTGCAATAGGTAGTGAAACATTTCCCCCGTCCATGGTTCAAATACAAGTGAAAAATGAAACTCCCCCTCTCCTTGGAACCTGGTCTTCCTCATGACATCCCTATTTCTAGTAATAACACCATTATTCTCTGAGATCCCTAGGTTCCATATCATGGACTCTTCATCCACTCCCCAGTTCGTTTTGGTTGACCCCTAACCTAACCTGTCAAGTCCGATTTCTCACATCTCAACAACTTTCTCCCCAGCAGTTCTCATGTTCACTCCATAGCTCCTTTTCATTTTTTCCCCCAGTGATCTCCAGCACCATCTGGGCTAGGACTTAACTATTTCCAGGGTGGGCCACTATAAAATCTCCCTGTGTCCCAACTCCCACATGAATCTCTATACTGCTGCATAATTAATTATCTTTCTTGAAATACAGTTCTGATTACATCACTTTTCTTCTCAAAAGCTTTCAAAATATTCTAGTTCCCCTGCAGTTAGACATTTTATCTTGATCGAGATGGTAGCCTGGCCTGCCAGTCCTTATCCCCAACTGTTCTGTTATGGATCTCATCATGTCAGTTCATTGGCTTATCTCATGCAGATTCTTAAATGCTCACTGTCCCTACTTTTTCCTTACTTTTCTTATCTCCAAAATTGTCTTTATCCTTCAAGGTGAATCCAAAAGCAATCTCTTCCAATAATCCCTCCTGATTTGCCCAAACTGAAACAATCCATAGCTTGTTTTCCTTGTGAATTGACTATTTCATATGACTCCTGCTTCCTGTGTCATGAATGTTCTTAGTGTGGTAGCAAAAACCTTACAACTTTAAGTAACAGCCACACCCATTGGCTGAAAATAGCTTTTTATCCCCCATGAAAATGCTTCTTTTAAATTAATATGTGATAATTATACATAATTGTGGAGGTACACTGTAATTTTTCAGTGCATGAATACAATGTGTGATGATTAAATCTGGGTAATCAGTATATCCATTGCCTCAATCATTTGTCAATACTTTTTGTTGGGAACATTCAAAATCTTCCTTCTTAGCTTATCTGAGATACACAGTAAGCTTTGTTTTTGTTTTCTTTTCTTTTGTTTTTTTGAGGTTTTTGCCTTAGGGCACCTGTACTCACTAGGAAGAGAGAGGAAGAGGAAGGGTGGGGCAGTAAAAGGGAAAGTGAGAAATCTCCCCCCAGGAGGAGGGATGGCCACACCACAATTCTTTCTCCTCCATTCTCCTTCCAGGATCTTGAGCATGCACGCCCAAGCACCTGGCATGAGTTTCAAGCCACTAGGTCTGGGATTCAAACCGTAGTTGGCCATCTGGGTGTTCAGTGATGTACCACTACACCATCTGCTGGGCCCAGTAAGCTGTTTTTAACCACACCTTCCCTACTGCACTTTATACCATTAGACATTGCTCCTCTTATCTATCTATAATATTATTATTCTTAATTAATCAACATCCCTCTAAGCCTCACTTCGCCACGTCCTTCTCAGCCTCTCGTAGGCATACTTCCTCTCTATGAGGCCATTTGTTTCAATGCACATATAAAGACACGTGGTATTTCTTTTTTGTGCCTGGCTTATTTCAATTAACTGGCTTTCCCATTTAATCTCAAATGACATGATTTCCTTCCTTTGAATGAGTAAATAGCATTCCACAATATGGAATGATATATGGAACACATACACACCATATTTTCTTTATCTATCCACCTGTAGAGGGAAACTTAGGTTGATTCCACAGCTTGGTTATTGTGAATAGCATTGCAATGAATATGTGGGTGCAGATACTATTTGACCTTGAGAATAAGACTTATGCCATTTCAAGTTATAAAGGGGAAGAGAAAGAAAAAGAAGACAGACAAGAGAAATTAATATTTATGAAGATATGAATATGGTTGCCTACATGTTAGAGCAGGTGCATGAACTGTACTGCTTGGAATCAACCTGAGGCCAGTTTGTACACTGAATGAATCTTTGTAACTACTGCAGCATTTGTTATATCATGAACAAGAGAGCTTCTCAAACTCCTTCTGGATTTTTTGAGTTGAATTTAAGAGGTATCATTAATATTTTGACTGGCAAAAACAGAGCAGACTAAAGCTGGTCCTTAGAGTTCTCTGTTTCATGAATGTTCCCACCTGCCTTTTGAGACTCACATTTCTTGGGTCCTCTTTTCATAGTTATCCACCCAAATGACAAAGGCAGGACAGAGATAAGTCAGTGTAGCTTTCCTCACAAATTGAATATCTTAAAATTCTTAATGCCAATCAACCTTGGTTATTTAACGTAGAGCACATATGGGGATCATTTTATTTTCTATTTTAAATCTACTAACAGAAGTGCCTCTTACTGAGACTTGCTTCTAAATTATATGAAGCTGATAGAGATAAACAAATTCAGAGAGTCCCAGTTCCCCTTAGAATTCTCCAGTACAGATCAGAATACCATCTTCTATTCCTCCTTCCCCTTCTCCCATGTGATATTCACAACCAGCAGTTTGAGACCCAGATCCGTAAACTTACATCTTTAAAATGGAAACTAGGATCCGACACATGGTGTAATGATTACATCACTGGATTCTCACATGGCCGACCGTGATAGTTTTAAGCTATCCCAGACCCAATAGCTTAAAACTCACATCGGGTGCATGTGCATGTGTGTCCAAAATCCCGACTGAGAGGAGAATGGAAGAAAAGGGATTCCAGTGTAGCCTTACCCCCTGGGAGGTGATTTCTTGCTTTCTGTTTCTTAGTCTCTCTGTGTCTCATTGGCAAGTGCATATGCCCTATTGCAAAACTCACTCTTAAATAAATAAACATGCTTTGCATAAAAATCTAGAGTTTAATTTATAAGTCTGTTTTCTTATTTCTTAGTTTTTGTCTGGGTCTTAGGAAAACAGATCATAATATAGTAAATCTGATTTGCCAAATCAGTTCTTTGGAAAACATCAAGGGGTTTATTCCTGTCTCCTCATATCAAGAATCACACTTCTGTGACTAAAAGCTATTATTTAGATAAAATAGTCTTTCCTGGTAAAGATGTATATGAATTTTGTCAGTGACAGATGAGAAAGTACCACAAGGAAAGAGAGGATCGTGAATATTTACATCAAAATAGCAAGGAGGGAACAATAAAGGAGTGAAACCAGCAAGGGACATTAAACATAATAGCAAGGATTTCCGCCCAAGTTACCTACAGCACTTAGGTGAGTAATCATGTGCAAAGAAACAGATGACCCCGGAAGCTGACGTGCCGCATAATCGCCTTCTCCGAGACATAAATCTAAGAGTCCTAAAAATGCCACAGAACACACCAACATACAACAAGCAGTTGCACCTCATTCATCCAGTGGCTTTCTTTCTAAATACCTCGTGAATGGCAGACTCTGTTTTGACACTGTATTGAAGAGTTTAAAGTGTAATGGAGGAAATGAATAAGCCAGTAATTTCACTAAAGGTTCCTCAGGTTTTTGAAGGTGTCTACATCTGATGCTCATTTCAGGACCAAGACAGCATGTGCTCCTAGCTATCAGCCTACCCCTTCATGTGCCACACATTGTTAGAGTCTTTTCCCAGATTTCCCTAATCCTCCAAAGCCCAGCATTGGAGTGTTATGGACTTCAACCTTGATCTCCATCTTCTCTAGCAAATTGTCCTAGATCTTTCTGGCCTCATGGCTTTGACTTTCACAGGTTTTCAAGGCTCTGCAAATTCTGTCACCTGCTTCTTTCAATGAATTCACCTCCTTCCACTGCTCCTTCTCTCTCTCCAGTCCAGCCAAACTGGTCCCCTGGCTGGTTTTCATAAACAACAAGCATGCTTTGACTTCACTCTTGTGAAGTGGAATATGCCTGGAGTAGTTACTGAACTGCTCAATAACTCTCTGTATATCTTCACAAGCTTCTTTCCACAAGCTCTGTCCTGACCATCCTGCAGAAAGTCAGGGACGCAGCACGCGTATGCATGCATTCTCTCGGATACTCTCTAGAGCTTACTTTGAATAGCTGTCTGCCTAACACTTACCGCTACCTAATTCCTAATTCATATTCATTCATTTACCATGTATATTCCCTGATAGGAGAGCTCTCCTGATCACAGGGATTTTGTGTTATTCAGCTAATATTAGGATTCGGTATATATGTATTGAATATAAAAACATATGCTAAACATGGTAATGCAAACAGGCTAATGTTAAAAGAAATTCACAGGTGAATACTACAATCTACCATTTTTTTTTCAAGCTTCCTACTATGCTTAATACTTTAATTATATAACAAGACTTTGGTGTCCTCCAAAGTATGCCATTAAATGAATTTCAACATGGCACTTTTACCTAATCCAATATCACTTTCCTGCCTGAAGAAATAACTTATTTTTCACTTTGCTTCTGTTTGAGGCTGAAATGGTGGTATGGGACTGAGTTAAGACTAACTTAATCTTGTGGGATGAATCCAAGGACAGAATAAGCTATAGTTTAAGGGTTACAGAACAACTTTTGGGATCAGTACAAGATCTGTCAAATAACATTTTTGCCATTAGAATGACTATTCAATAATAAACCTTGGTTTCCTCAACTGTTAAATAGATAAATAGACTTTATAGACTTCATAAATCTGTTTTTAGATATAAATTAAATAATGTCTGTAAAATCTTGGCTCCTTACAAGCCAAGAGTAAATGTGAAATACCAAGCAAATAGCTTGTTCCATTTGTGAAACTTCTCATAGAGGCTTCAAATTCAGCAAACTCAATTGCACCAAGTTTATAAAATGTGACATGCTAGAATTTGCTATGGTAAATATTTTTTTTTCTTTTTTTTGGAAAGGTTTTTGCTATAGGGCACATACACTCACCATAAAGACAGACAGAAACAGTGAGACAGAAAGCAATAAATCACCCCCAGAGGGGATGGCCACACTGCTGCAATCCTTTCTCCTTCATTCTCCTCTCAGGATCTTGGTCATGCACGTACATGCACCCGGCGTGAATTTAAGCCACCAGGTCCGGGACTCGAACCATGGTTGACTACATGGGAGTCCAGCGACATAGCAATTACACCAACTGCTGGTCCCGATATTTCAATAATCTGAGAGATTGAGTACTTTGGATAAAAATTATAAGCTGCCGTATTGTAAGTGTAACCTTAAACATCGCAAAATTAATAAAAATTTATGAAGTATGTACTGCTCAACTTTAAAAAAGGATAAATACTTTGTAAGTAAAGTTTTATTGTGGTGGGCTACTGGTTAAGGGAACCATAAGGCTGACCACAGTTCAAATTCTGGCCCTGCTGGCTTGAAAATCAGATTGGGTTCATATACTTGCATGCCCAAATCTCGAGAGGATGGAGAAATGGAGGAGAGGAAGGGCCTGTGTTGTGACAACACCCAATTGGGGGGATGCTTTCTCTTTCTGGTTTTCTCTCACTTCCTCTCCTATCTGTTTCTGGCTGTCTTTCTCTAGTGAGATTATATGCCCTTTGGCAATTAAAAAGTTACACATTATGGGGGTCAGGAGGTAATCTGTTGGTTAAGGACGCTGGACTCCCACAGGGCCAACTGCAGTTTAAGTCCTGGATGTGGCAGCTTGCTCTCTCACTTTCCTCCTCCCCCTCTCTCTCTTCTCTCTCTCTCACTCTGTTCCCCTCTGGTCAAATTTAAATACAAAAAATAAATAAATAAAAATAAAGTTAAATAAAATATTCTTTTTAGAAAAATTGCATATTATGAAAAAAACATGTATTTTGATTAATTTTTTGCATCAAGGTAAACTGGTACTTTAATTCTACTTTTGTCCACAAACTTTTTTTTTATTTTAGAGAGAGATTTTTGCTATAAGGCACATGCACTCTCCAGAGAGACAGAGAGAGACAGAGAGACAGAAAGAGAGAAATCTACCCCCAGTGGTGATGGCCACACTGCAATCCTTTCTCCTCCATTCTCCTCTCGGGGTCCTGGGCACATACGTCCACATGCCTGGCATGAGGTTTAAGCCCCTGCATCCAGGACTCAAACCGCAGTAGACCATGTAGGAGAACAGCTACATAACCATTACGCCATCTGCTGGTCCCTTTTTCACTAACTTTTAAAAGTATCCCTATATATATAATTAAACAGAACTCTATAAGCTTAAGTTGAGAGTGTTAACAATAATCCCTTGGTAATACTGGGTTAAAGCAGAAGTAATGCTGTGGCTAGTTATACCCAGAGGTTAGGAGAACTAGAAACTAGTCATGGACAAAAATATTGGAACACTGAGTAATAGCTTCCTCATCCACAAAACCATGATGAATCTGTAATTAAGTAGCCTTACTCCAATGTAGATGCTCTTTTATACAGGTTACTGTGAAGTACAACACATAATGATGATCTGAATTTGCACAAACATCATCTGTGAAAGATAAATATGAACAACTATTTTTTACTATAAAACTGTCTAAAAAAAGACACACTAATCACTTTATTGTTATTATCCACTTTGCAGGGCAGCAAAATGTTTCAAAAATATTATTCTACAGACACTGTTAATTGGGTTCTGTAATGCATTATGATTCAGGTTTATTTTATTTTATAACAAAATGCCCAAGATAGTAATCATTAAAAATATAAAAATTTGAATTCAGATTACTTAACTGCAACTACAATTATGAACAGAATAAAATTAATACTCTGCCCATTGGGAATGATGTTTGCTGCTTGTCAGATTAATTTTACATACATAGTTATATTTAATTTTTTTTTAAAAAAAGGATAATATTGTTCAGCTATTAAAATTGTCTTTTTACTTCCTGTAGCTAATTTTACTCCTACCAAGTATTTAATTAAGACATATGTTTATTATCAATGTTATACTATATAACAAAGAATTTCCTGACTCAAACTTTTAGGACTCAACCTCTTCATTTATATGCTATATACTTGTACCACTGTGAGTTTCTAGTTTGTTTTTATAAGAGTGTGTGTGTTTGTGTGTGTGTGTGACTGTGTCTTCACTTTAAAAGCAGTAAAAATAAAATTTATTCAACACGCTCATGCATTAATGAGGCACCTTTAACCCAATGGAATCTTTCAACATTAACATTATAGATAAAAATATGAATGTAAATTAGTATGCTCTTACTACTAGGTTTAGCTTTTTCTCACAAGGTTACAGTTCAAATATGTTTCAGTTTACTGGAGGGTCTTTGGGTCTTAAAAGAAAATATTCTATAATGCAGTTGTGATTAGTATAGGTCACAACAAGAAATAAATTTGTACAATTTTTAAGGTCTGGAGAAAAGTTAGGTTCTAATATTCTAGAATCACCTTGATATTTTGAAGAACAATAGGTTGTGTTTTGTAATTATGCCTGAGCAGTTCATTGTGTTTTAAAGAGTATGTTTTAGAAATTTTCACCAAAGCATTAAACAGTGTCATAGGTATTAGGACATTCGAAGGCTTATTTTCTTTTAAAACTGAAAATGAGTTAATTATGCTTTATACTTCTGTTTTCATTCACTGGACTCAGCCAATTTACACATATGCAAAATGGATAAATGGGTTAAATGGTATATCACAAGACTGCTGTGAAAATTAAGAGATAGGAAAATTAAAAACATTATAACATGTAAAATTTCAAGACAGCAGTAGTTAGTATTACCTTTAACTTTTATCAGTTAGCATTTAACACAATGCTTGACATAATTGTTTTCTTGCCTAATGGCTATTGAATATGATCTACTAATACTCATTTTAGTTTGGGTTCAAGTCATCTTTGACTTTTGGCAAAATACATTTGCAATATATACAAAAGAAAAAATTAAAACTGGTGTCTGACAAAGTGAACAATACTTTTTTTTGGAGAGGTTTTTGCTATAGGGCGTGTGCACTCACCAGAAAGACAGAGAGAGACAAAGAGATAGAAAGCGAGAAATCACACACACACACACACACACACCCCGGGGGGGGTTGGACACGCCGCAATCCCTTCCCCTCCATTCTTCTCTTGGGATCTTGGGCACGCACGCACACGTGCCTGGTGTGAGTTTAAGCCACCAGATCCAGGACTCAAACCTTGGTCGGCTACATGGGAATTGAGCGACATAGCCATTACGCTAACTGCTGGTCCCCAGAACGAACAACACTAAGATAAAAAGAAAAGAGAAAATTTACCCAACTTAAAATACTTACTATTCAGAATAAAGAAGCATCTTTGAGTACTACTGGAAATATTCTCAAAAAAATGGGCATATAGGGGCCCAGCAGATGCTGTAGTGGTTAGAGGGTCTGGACTCCCACATGGCCAATCACAGTTTGAGTCCCGGACCTGGTGACTTGCTTTCTCACTACCCCCTCCCCACCCCTGTCCCTCTCTGGTCAAATTAAAATGGATGAATAAATAAATTTAAACTAAAAAATAATTGTTAAAAAAAAAAATGGCACATAGCAAACTAAGTGAAACTTTCTAACTGTGCTCCCTTAAGGATTAAACTTTGGCATATTTCCAGATCAGATATATAAGTATACAAAGACTAGGAGATTAATCATACACAGATTTTACATTAAAATAATTATCTATGATGCATTTTTTTGGGCGTTATACATTTTTGCACTCAACATTTCTTGTAGCCTGCAGAGAAGGAACCAATCTATTTAATGAATAAGGCTTTTTAGAGTTTGTGCACAAAGAAAAATCAATTTTTGTGAAGCTAATTAGTATTTAAAACAGGAGAGATTCTTGAAAATCTTCTTTATATCATGTTTGCCAGTGGCATAATTTAGTACTTCTAGAGGGGAGAAGAAAAAGCTCACATTTCCTGGAAGACCACCAAGATCAACACACACCCTACGTTATGACAAAGGATTCAAAGAACTTGTCAAATTGGCTCCTAATTATCGATGAACATTAGTTAGGACTTCACTTATTATTCTCCTGAACTAATAATGACCAAAATTACATTGATGCCAGAAATATACAGAGCAAAGGCAGTGCAGTACATCGGCACATTATTCCTTCAGGGACTCAGTTATGGTGAATTGGGGCTAATGCTTTAATGGTGACTGACTGGAAACATATTCCAACAGAATGTTATTTCAGACACCTAATGGTGACATTTGCGACCTGTATATTCTCTACAGAGGAAAAAAACAAAACAACACAAAAAACTCATGTTTGTGACTCTACTCTACTCATTTATACTAAGCCTAAGGGTGGGAAAAAAGACTAGACTAAGAAGAAATATGATTCCAGCTTCTAGTCATTAAATTTGTATGGGTTTCTTTACTGCTGGTTGGGGAAAAAATCTAGTATGACAGAATGTTTTATCTGACTGAGATCTGGTTAGTTTTATATTTTTGTAGTCTATCAAAAATACCACTAAAAGACAAAATCTTTTCCAAAGTACTTTGATCAGAAATGGAAGGAGTTTTGCTTTTTAGTTTCTGAAATTATTTCTGGGTGCCACAGGATAAAATACATCAAATCACGTGACCACCACTGTCACCAAGTGCCTGAAGGTAGGATACCAGTTAACCTTATCCTCTTCACTTATGAATAAAACCTCTACATACAAATAAATAATGCAAGTAAGAGGGCAAGAGGATTAGAAAGGTGGGAAAATAAAATGTCGAAAATGAAGCCTACAACTATCATCTAGTTGTAACTAAGTTTTATGTATCACAAAGAGTCACAATCAACTTTACAAAACATTCCAGAATTTCATTTTTTTTCATTCTAAAACTTCATTCTCTCGAGTGTATAATGGTCTGTAACTGAGGGTGTATATTTATTTTATTTGCAATGACTCACAGTGGGAAGAACAAACCACAGACTTCCTATGTTGGCCAATTTGCACCTAGAAACTGAAGAATAACCACTAAGAATCTTGCTTCACCTTCACTGACCCATAATCCAAGTTCCTTTTTCATGTCACTCCAAAGACAGTTCCCTAAAGTACGATAATTTAAAAAGCATTGGGACAGCAGATGGTGTGGTGGTTGGAGCCCTAGACTCCCACATGGCTGACTGTGGTTCAAGTTGTGGACCTGTCAGCTTGCTTTCTCACTTTCTCTCTCTCTGACGAGTGCATGTGTCCTGTAGCAAAGTGAAAAATAGTAATAATAAATAAAATTAAGTAAATAATTATTTTTAAAAAAGCATTATTAGGGCCAGCCAGAGGCATGGTGGTTAAGGAGCTGGATCCTACAAGACAAACCAGTCAAGTTCCTGGACCTGGTAGTGTAAGAAACATACCAGACATTTGTGTGGGGATGGGGGAGTGGATGGAGGGATGGTGTGTTCAAACTCCCAAAAGGAGGGAGAATTGGAGAAGAGGTCACAGAGTAAGGTTACTTTCTCATTTTCCCTGTCTCTCTCCAATGATTGCACACGCCCTGTGACAAATAAAAAAAAAAAAAAATATATATATATATATAAAAGCAAAAGAGCAGCTGCAGCATACCCGGTGATGTTGAAGCCATATGTGAAGGTTCTTGGTTAATTTCCTGAGATATCCCAATACATGGGGGAAGAAAGAATATGCTTGTGCCTGACTGATTGTAGCTGGGAAGTAAACAGGGTGTAAAGACCTTGTTGGGTATGCTTCTTTATCTCTCCCTCCCTCCCTCTCTCTCTCAATCTCTATCTCTCTCTCCTCTCCCTTCATCCTTCTCTATCAAAATAAATAGATAACATCTAAAAAGCATTGTAAAAGAAAACAATAATCCATGGTCAAGAAAAACATGCAGTGTACTTTAAGCAAAGGGATTTAGAACTGTAGGACAGCTCAGATCCTTTACCTGGTGAAGGTATTGCACATTCTTGCAAAGAACAGCCTAAAGCTTTGCTCACCCTAGCCTATACACGGAGCCTTGCTTTTGCAAGGTGCATCTCAGTATGCCTCATGTTTCATAAAATTAAAAAAAAAAAAAAAAAAAAAACACTTGGAAGGCTGCCATACTGTCCTTCCTGGCACGTTTCTGGCAGTACTCAGTCATTTAAAGCATTTACTACTTTCATATAATCATCTCTCTCTGAAGTAAGCCTGAAGTGCATCAGGGGACTTGAATAAGGATTACAGGATGAAAACATAAAGATCAAAGGTTCCAGGCTGCAGGACACAGTGAACTAGAATTCTACAGCAGTAACTGCATCATTTTTAAAGAAGAATAAGGAAAGCCTATACTGCCTAGCACTTCTGTTAGATAGAGCAGTAATATGGGGAAATGCCAGTGCCTGACTATGTTGGCATACCCATATATTCAGTAAGCATTGTTTTTCTTCACTCATCCCTGTGACAAAAGTAACAACTGAGAGAATATTTCTTCGGTCACTGTAATACTGAAGACTTGGAGCTAAAATAATTTCTTTCATCACATTGCTTTATCATAGGACTATGCACTCACATTAGAAAGTATTGCTAATGCATTTGCAGTAGATTTAAACATCAGAAAAACAAATCATCAAGAAGGAAGTCAAGGAGATACATAGGCAAGATATTTAAGGAACACAGAATGAGGACTGTTTGTTGGTAATAACATGTATGATAATTATCTTTAACTGGACTAGTATGCAGTGTATTCATGCTGGAAAAATTCATTTAACTAGCGATGGTGATATACAGTGATTGTGAGATGGAAAATTTTGAGGGCAGCCTTGGTTGAAGCCAAAGGCCCCTGCTCAGGCTTCACCCTCCCCTGTAACTCTGTTTACCTCCCTTCCCAGGTCTCCTCCAGGGCAACTTTGCTGTTTCCTTTATCATGCTTGCCATGTTCCTCTTAAGCAAATGACTGCACCCCTCACACACCTGCCCTTATAAAAGACATCTGAGGCCATAGGTCCAGGACTGGAGATTAGAGTACTAGCTCCACTGTGCCTGCAGGCATAATAGAGGTTGTGAAGTTCTCCTATCTCTCTGAGTGCTGTTTCGCTTCTACTTCTGGTTTTTCCACAACAGTTGAATGTATAAAATAAATTTAAATAAATAAATAAAAATAAACTCTTAAAAGTTAAATAAAATAAATTGTTTGCTGAAAATTTTTTTAAAAAGAACATGTTGCCACTAAAAAAAAAAAGAAAATCCTCCTTGAAACTTGAAGATGGCCACAAATGATGACATTACTTCTTTCTGACCTAGTGTGTCAGCATAAAGAGCCTCAAACCTAGGTCAGTTACTTGGTCTAATACAACAGAAAGTCATTTCCTAAATTAGTTTGCTATTAAAAAATTCATCTTGTCCACACATACTTTCATGACAACTTGATCGGACTCATTTCATCCTATCTGATGCTCCTCGGTAAACCTTCCCAACTACATGTACAGAAAGAACATCCCTGACTAACATTTACTATCTTTGACATTATATCCCTTTTTGACCACTGTCCAGTGAAAAAATTTAATAATTTGATTTTAATTTATCACTAGTCTATGACCACTCTACCAAACAGATACGTCAGAGCATTAATAAAAGTGACAGTGTAGCAAAGTTACTAAAATAGACATACCCAGCTGATGGTATTTTTAATTAGACAGTATATCACTAAACACACTTGCATCATGTTTTATGCTATAGAGAAACAAATTTCAACATAGCAATACCTGAATTTTATATAAGTTAAATCAAGGTACAGAACTAAACCCACAAATAATTCTTAGGGTGGATTTCATTTCCATTTTCAGTCCATTCTTTTAGTCCTTTTTTTCTTATTTCATCCCTCATGGTCATCTTACCCCAGCAAAACATATGTTCATATATTTGCTCATTTTATCCAGATTCATTCGTCTGTTTCTTTAGACATTGGGGCAACAAAAGGAATAAGATAATTCTACATTTCAGGAGCACAAAAGGCAAAAATATTCCTTAGTACTTCTAAGGTCACAAGGTAACTGTCACCCATGGCCCTGTGGGCACAAAGAGCTTAGGTGACTATTAGAATAGGACTTTTAAAGCATGGGAAAGTCAACAGATGCACCATGTCAGTTTTCCTGGGAGCACCTGAAGTTTTCTCTACATGCTTAGTGATTTCTTAATGCTTAGGAAGTATCTGGGCAATTATAAATAGGAAACAGTTATTAATTAATTTAGCTCTGCATTTACCCATTTATGCTTTGCTGCACCACATCCCAACCAATTCAAGATTAGATGCTTTAAAAAGTGCATGAATGTAAATGGACATCATAGATGTCAAATTTGGTGTGTTTCATTCTTCAACCCTTCACCTTCTCTTTAAAACTTAATGAAAAAAAAAAAAATTAACTGGAGTGCTCTGACCACAAAGCACTTTGATCTGCTGTGATTTACTTAGCAACAATTCAGCTTCATTTGTATGACACTAAAAGCAGTCAACCCATAAGGCTTTCTTAATCAACTAGCCCAGCAGCTTTCAATAAAGAGATTAACTACGGAATTTTAAAAGGGCATGCTGGTCAGTCCATTCTTATAAATTCCACATGAACCAGTCCAGCAAACTATAGTGAACTTTTCTTTACCTCAGTGAAGAATTCTCTTACACGCTCAGATCTCAGCAAATACACCAGATAAGAGCATAGCTAGTCTTACATTCTTTAAGTCACCTTGAATCAGAACCTCACTTTAAAAACATACAAGGTGTAACAACATTTAATAAAAGGAAGGTTAGTCAAAAATATTACCTAAAGTTTACTTTATAAAATACAAAAAAAAAAAAACATAATCTAATTTTTACCAGCAAAATAGCCCTACCCTACCAAGACATTATAGATTCACTGTTTTTTGCTAAAGATTCAAGGAATTACTTTCTCTCATTCTTTCAAAAGTTATACAGATATATTACAAAATCTACTTGTATTTTTTAATTTTTAGGTGAGGGGATATGTGCATATATTTAAAATAATTAAAAATTGCATACAATTTTCATCCATGAGAGGTTCATTCAGTTTTTTTTTTTTTAATGTGTTTGATATGAGATGCTTCTTACTTGGCATGTATTATAAGCTTAGTCCTGTTAGTATAAAAGTGTATCCGAATATTAGGATAATGAGACAATATATAAATAATGATAACAGGGATAATGACATCCACAGTAACAATGAATAATCATAGAAACAAGTACAAGCTATGTGTGCCAGGTCCTTGCTGACTTTTTTATGCATGATCTCACTGAATCCTCTTACCCTAGAAAAGGGTCTTAATCTCAATTTTCAGGTGAGGATAATAAACCCCCCAGACTAAAGAGCTTGTTAAAGATCATATAACTATTCATAGTAAGGGGACAGGGTGGGGGAAGCCCAGATTTGACATCAAGCTCATTGCTCTGAAACCCAATGGGCCTGGAACTTTTGATCACACATTCCTATCAGTTAAACCATTTGAGGCATGTGATATCAATGGGTGCATTCTTACAAAGTATGTTCACCTCCTCCTAGGCTAACATATCATGCTCATTTTAAAATGTACAAAAATTAGAATAAAAAGGCATGATCTCAATGTAAATAGAATGGGTTTTCTTCTACAACCCCCACTGTGGTGTATACACCCCATTTCATAGATATTTTTAGTAGAAAACGAGTAAGGACCTTCATAACATCTCTCAAGTACCAGAAATAGGTATTTATGATAAGTGAAATAAATCAGTTTATCGTGAACATTTAGAAAGGGATGTTGGCAATGTGTTGGTAATTCTAGTGATACTGTTGGATCCTTGGCTCATTCAGCTCCAAGTCAGTGGAGGCAACCAAAAGAGCAATGAGGTGAAAACCTACACAAAAGGTTCAGGGTTGTCAGGCTTTTACAGTCCCAACAATTATTGAATTAAATGGTCCCATTCAAGAATGAGAATAAGACATGGAACATAGCCCAGAATGGATGGGGTGGGCTGTATAAAGAATAAGTCACAATACAGATCAAGAGAGCAAGGTTATGGAGGAGGTAATGGAGCTCAAAAAAGATGTAACCTACTTTATTGATGAAACCAGAGACCTGGAAAATAGGGGCTGTCAGGCTCATCTTAGATTAACTGGCTGTCCTCAAGGAAGATAAGGAAAAAAAAACAAGACAGGATTTGGAGAATTCAACAGATATAATCCAGGGGAAAACCTGCCCTGGGGTGTAACAAGCCCAGTGGATCCTTTAAGACAGTCTTGCTGAAGGTAGTTCTAGCCTTTTTTTAGCCCTGCCCACTTAGCAGAATGTCTCCTCCTGCTGCTTATTTTTCATTCAGAAAAGAAGGCTGGATCTACTCTACTAATAGCTATCACAGGTTTAAGGGTTAGAGCGGGGGCTGGATTGTGCTTCAGCAATAAAATGTAACATTGTGAGGCTAACCTGCACAGAGGTTCTGGGTTTTTATCTGGAGACCTCTCTGAGTATACTGAGCAGCTATGTGTCCATGATCCAGGGGTGGCTGAAGCTAGAGGTGGATCATGGTGTCAAGACTCTGTGGCATTAGGAGTTGGGGGGTGGGGGTTGTCAGTGTTAAAATGACTTGGAGGGCTGCACACTTGTAATGGGAAGTGGAACTTGAGGAACAGTCCTCTGGCTGCCTTATTTCCACACTTTGACCTGAAATGATTTTTCTCCTGCTGCTTAGGTTTGGACCAAAGTTAGTATATCAACACATTCAATGAAAGAAATCAAATCCTAACTGGCAATATCTCACATGTTAGACACTCTGCAGATGCTGGATGGGATATGAAAAGGGTCCATAGAAAAAGCAGTAGAACCCTGAAAATGTGTACGAGGAAGAGGTAAGAAGTCAAGTATCAAAAGAGAAGAACAAAGAAAATATTAAGAGATCAAAGGATAGAGCATTAGGCAGACATTTGCAATGAGTATAATTTGTGACAGGCAAGGATTAAGTTAGGTGAAAAGGAATTCAAAACAGAACACAAGAAGCAAAGATGCAAAGAGTGGAACACAAGTATGTAGTAGAGAAAGGTCAGGTACTCTAATGCATCTAGATCAAGAGGTCCTCTCAGAGATTACAGGACGATCATGCTATTGTCGATCCTAGGAAGACATCATTCTGGACTTGAGGGCACTGAAGAAGGCATCTTTGAGTTATAAAATTGACTTGATGCAAAAAGGAAAAAAAAATGCAAGAAGGATGTCAGTTTTTGCAATCCCCTGAGTGCATTAATAACAAACAGGTATCATAATTTTAGAATAATCTCCCACTTCTATTGGTACTAATTAACAATGTTACTGGTGAGTACCTGAGGTATCATAAACCAATTATGAAGCACTGAGCCTCTGCAATAAGAAATTTCAATGCTCACAGGCACAATGGTCTCTGGCCAAGAGCCGAACAGATGGGACCCTCTGAAATCACAAGAAACGCATGGGAGTCAGCCAATCTAAATGAATGTGCTAAACTTGATCCACACATTGCATCTCCTTGAGTTTGCTAGCCAAATTATTTGGGTTATGTAAATGAACTGTCTTATCTCTGTGAAACCTTGCGATGTTTAGAAAAGCAAATTTGTAGATGTACAGGACAAATGCTGGTCTGGAGTGGAGAAGGGTTGTCATTACTTCAAAGAACTAAGTATTAATAATATCAGATATATTTATATTTATAGTGGATTAAGAAAAGGTAAAAGAAAAAAATTCAATATGTATCTTGGACTGGTTGGTGTCTACACAATTCCTTCACATGAATATGAGGGAAGACTGCTAAGATTTAAATAAGATAGTGATAAGACATTTTTAAGACTTTCAGAACATATTTCCAAATTGCCTTTCTATATGATTGTATTTCAAAGTGAAATTATCACAATAGGAACACCAATCTTCACTGACACAAAATAATAGCACTGATAATACCACGAACAGGATTAGTGGGATTTTTCCTTAATTCTTGTCATTACACTTTGTGCCATCCTTATTTCCTCTTTTTTTTTTAAATGTTTTTTTCCTAAAGAATTATTTATTTATTTAATTCCATTTGTTGTTATTATTGAGACAGAGAGAGAGAGAAAGGGAAAGTGAGAAAACAAGCCACCAGATCCGGAACTCAACCATGCAATGCAAGAATCTAGTGCCTTTAACCACCATGCCACCTGCTGGTCCTTTCTCTCTTTCTTCTAAACTATCCCCTCAAGCCCACAGTAAAGCCCATTAATACCCATCTCAAATGTACCCACTTCTCTCTTTGAGTGTTATCACTATGCTGATCTGGGCCTTCGCCATCTCTCATAGCTTACTTCCGATACCTCCTATGAGTCTCCCAGTTAGCCCCATGGCCCTATGAATATATTCTCCATATAACATGAGAAATTCACTTCAAAAATCTGTCAGACTCTTCTGATGATCCATACAACCTTGATGATAAAGCTTATATCCATCCAACTTCATCCCAAAATTCAAGTTGCCATTATCCTACTAAGGCTCCCCCAACACTTTGAGACCAAGTTATTTATATTTCCAAAGGTCAGCACTTTGTATGGCTGTCTCCTTTTCATCCTTCACATCCACACTTTTGTTCTTTAGCACATTACCCTGTATATTTCTTTCATTTATTATCAAAAAATACTTTATCTGCCTTATTATTTATCAGTTGTTTTTTTTCCTCCAAGTGGAATATAAAGCCCATCGAAGCATTGGCTTTGTCCTTAATATTGTACATCAAGAGCTTTGAAAATACCCACTATATAGCTGGCATTTTTTTAAAAGTTTGCTTTTGAATAAATTATTCTAACTCAACAACATATGAGCAATTTATTTATCTAATAAACATTTTTATCTTGAAATGCCTAATTCTGAATTTCCAGAAGATATTTTAATACAATGATTTATTTATACATCTGAATTAATATTCCTTTTAAAAATAGTTTTCTTAAACTTTTAACTTGATAAATTGTGTTAAAGCAGAGCTTTATTGAAGTAAGCCTTTGTTTAACTAAAACATTAATGCCCCAAGTGTGCTGGACAAAATGACAATATTTTAACCTTAGGAAAAATCAGAAGCAGCTGGAATAACCAAATAATACAAACAAACATGAATATTCAACTTGTGAAACCTTTTTATTAAGCATTATGCAAAACTGTCCATTCTGCCAAGCTCTGAAACTCATTTCGTCTGCTCCTTACTGCCAATTAATTGCCATTTCCCACCCCTAGAGTTGGGTGTGGAAGTTAATTCATTCAACAATTATTTACTAAGTCAATACTGACATAGGAGAGTGATACTGGTTCTTTCCTGTGACTTATGACGAATTAGAGATGTGAACACAGTGAAGGGATACCAAAGCAGAGTTTATTTAAGGTGAGAACAGCTCTCAGGCAGGCAGGGGTCCTGGAAAAAGGGCTGCTGAAGAGGAACTGAGATGAAGGGTTTTTTATTTGCTCAGAAGAGGCTTTGTTCAGGCCTGTTGTCAAAAAGGGTTTGTATGTGTACTCCCCTCATGGTAAGGAGTCACATATAAGATGGGTTTGGTTATTCTTTTCCTAATTTTGCACTGGGTATGAAGGTCATGAGGCTCTGTCTAAAACCTTTGGACCATAAAAGATCATTATCTTCTTCCTAGAATGTGGTGGGACCTAGGAAAAGCCTTCATTGCTTTATCTGGTCTAGGTCAATCACTGAGTCACTGCTGCAGTGTGCTTCTTGTTTAGTGGGAGCTGAGCTGCTGCCGAGCTGTTGTGTCTCCATTTCAAAGTTTAGCCATTCTATGATTAGCTTTTGGGCCTACACCCTAAATACATTCTTAGGGTCTCTGTCTCTCACCTCGCTACTGCATACCAAACATTGTCCATGGGATTGTAAATAAAACAGGGAACAAGAAAAATTATCCCTGTCTGGAGCTTCTGACATATTCAAGAGAATGATAATAAATGAGCATGTAATGAATGACCAGTATCTGCCATCATAGTTTGAGGAATAAATCAAGAAAATAAATACATATTAAGTAATTAGTAAACCAAAAGATGCTATAGGTTTGTAAATGATGTTGTTTCTTTATGAAATACAGTGTCTATTTCCACATGTATAAGATATAGAGAAGAAGTGCCATGATCATGAGTGAGAACCTTAAAATATCAAATATGGGAAATGGAGGCATGACCCAACAGGCCATGTGGACACAGTGAGGGGATAGCAAAGATAAAAATATCAATATAAATATTGAGCTATTTGAAAGACCATCAGATAGAGTAGAAACTGATCCATTCTGCATTATTATAAAGTTAGAACTAGCAACTAGTGAAAATTCTACTCAGTTGTGTTAAAGGAGGAATTTTCAAATGATTCCTATAGTTTAATAAGTTATTTTCAAAAGATTTGGAGCAAGTTGATAATCACTGGTAAAGTTCAAGACTAGATCGCTGGTTCTCATATTTGGAGAGTCAACTCTGAAATCACCTGGAAAGCTTAAACTATAAAACATCACCAAGAATAGAGCAGCTTACTCACCCAACTCTTCATCTGCCATCCCAATACCACCTCCACACCAATTTGAAAACCTCTGAAGGGACCAGGGAGATGGAGGTAGACCATTCCTATAGTTAATCTCATGCTTTAGAAAAAAATATATTGGTATAGTAAAAAAATAGGTGATATAAAATCCCTAATGAGAGATTAAACAATGTTTAAAAAAAGCATTTAATAAGATGCTTATAAAATTCAGAGAGATAATCCTTCATGGATAGCCACTAATGATGGTGATTAGGGAAGATGACTTTAGTTCAAACAAGCAAATGATTAAGTTTGAGAATACAAAATGTTAAAGGGCCCTAATTAATAAACTAGCAAAACTGTCCTCTCAGCCTCTTTTCAGAACATAAATATATGAGTCAGCCTTCTAGGATAGTGATGAATAACCTTCATGTTCTAAAATTCAGCTCGGGTAAAAATCACCACTGGAAATATGTTGAGATGTGTGGCAAGGCTCAGCAAGCGCTTTTGCATCACAAAAGGAAGTGTAGAAACTGACTGGGATGGAGAGAAAATCCAGACTTCCTGATCTTCTGGTCTGGCTGTCATAAATTTCAGTTTCATATGTATTTTATTGAAGACATTATTACAGTTATAATTTATCTCTAAAATCTGTCTTTTATTCTTCCTTTAGATCCATTCAGTCATCAGTTCCTGGTGAATTATAATGCCCATATTCAACTCACTGGGGATAATGACTTTGCAGTCTGAATCACTGTTTTTGTTACTAGCTGATTTATATTTATAGAGGGGAACAGGAAAAGAAAACATGAGTTTCAATTCTTAAAATCAGTAGCTTCTTCATAATATTATAAAATATTAAAGATTAATCTAGCAAAAAAGCATACAAAAAGCACTCCTAGTGAGTCCTTTCCGAAGGGGTGCTCTATAGTTATTAAGGGTATCAACAGAAATTTAATTCTGTTGTACACTTAGCAGCCTCTGAGTTTGCAGGCAGTAGTGCTTTGGGAAATGAAAGATCCATGAAGAAAAAAGGGAAAATGAAACCTAGAAACATCCACTCTTCCTGCTTCAACTATTCTCCATTTTCAGACTTAGAAAACGTGACCAGAAGGGTAATCTAGATTCTGTGATCCTAAAACACACTTAAAAATAATAATAAGCTGCTCTCTTTGTTAACTGCAAAGTAAACATCTCCATCAGACAGGCAAGCAAGCATTCAGTTTGTGTGTTCCCTTTCAATGCCAAGGGTGTATGTGACATCATTTTAGTCAATTTGATGTATTAATTTTGGCTATGAGCACAAATTTTCAAATCATAATATCTGGATTCCTATAGAGGCACTACCATATTCTGCCTAGTGTTGGACAAATTGTTGAATCTCTTATGCCTCTTTTTTACTTTCTTTTGTTACTAATGTATAAATGAGGATAATGTCACCTAGTAGGATTGCTATGAAATTTAAATGAGTAAATGCACATATAAAGCACTCAGAACATTGCCATACATGGAATAAGAACAATGCATGTGCTAATTAGTAATTGTAATAGTGGTACTGATTAAATAGTAAAAGTAGTTGCACAAACTTGAACCCTGGGCCACCTATGAGAATCTCATTAAACACCTTCATAGAGTTATCATCCCTAGATTGTACCTCAGTATCTCTGATATAGTCATGTCTAATACAATGACTGAAAATCAAACTAAATAACTATTTCACAGCTGGTATATGCATCTATTTCACTTCTTGGATAAAGTGAATTGTTAAGAGCCAGCATAACTCCATGGTTTTTAATTAAGAATTTTGTTATTAATTGTCACTGGAAGGGGACATTAACTATCCTTTGCAGTTGACATGATGGCTCAAGAGAACACACTGCATGTTGAACAAACAACAACTGACGTATGTTTTGGCATCATTAAAATAAAAGTTAACATGTTAAATACAGCAGAAAATCTTTGCATTGAAGGTGCTTTGACAGCATTTGTCAGCTTGAACATTTTATGGCACCAGCGCAGCTTGTTAACAGGCAATGAAAGACGGCTCTATTAAGCTCAGGGTGGTGCTGAAATAGTTTCATCCAACCCATCCTCATTTTCCCAACCACCAAGCGAGGATGCCTGTCGAGAAAGGCCATCACGTGCATCAAGTCTCTTCAACTTACCGGTATTGATTGTAGTGAGGAAGACATTTTATTGCCACCTGGTGTTACCATCTACTTGTTAACTCACAGGACTGTTTTGATTAATACATGGACTTACATGAAAAAGGACTTGTACTGCAGTTTTACCTAACGAAGCTTGCTCTTCTAAATTTCAAATAAAAAGGAGCTTCCTGCAAACTTAAGAAAGGATTATGTTGAATTCTAATGTTCAAAATTCAAAAACCAATTTTCAAGAAGGAGAGTAAATTAAAGCATGCTACTTTTCTGAAGTTAAAGGTGCATCATGTTAATCAGTAATGCTCCTCTTCATTGAAGCTCAATTAATTTCTGGTGCTAAGTGAAACTCTGAACTACTGAAAGACATCCAAATTTAGGGAAACAAATATTGATCTGGTAAAGAAAAAATCCTAGAACAATAGGATAAAGCCAAGATAGTAATATGGCAGGCCAGACACATGCCATTCTAAACCATACATGTTATGGAATTCTTCTGCCAATAGGAGTTACATAATCCAAACCTTTTCTGGAAGTAACCTGGTAAAATTCCAAACAGTACCACTCACAGAGCAAGATTGACTTTATAAGCCAAGAGTATTTTGATTGTTGAATTTAGCCACTTTCGGTATTAATACAGTGAGGTGCACTGACTTCAACAAAATTAGATTTTGATGTATACTTTCAAATCTTACTGTTTAGAGAGAAATTTAAATTCTTTTCATCATTGATTAACATTTAGTAAGCACACATTGCATGAAAAGCACTGTATTATGTGTTCTGTGCCTATTTTTAAAAGAATAATGATTTTTTTTTAATTATAGAATGATAAAGCGGTCTAGAAGACTTGTCTGGTGATAAGTAATTAGAACAAGTATAAGATAGCACCATTTTTAAGGAAGTAAATAATGCATACACATGACAGGGAATGCCAGGCTTATTTCAGGGTAGAAGCCACAAACTCAAAATATCCACAGGGACTAGAAGGTCAACAGGTATAATGTGGATTGGGTATAACACTGGACAGAGGCAGAAAGCCTTTCAAGGGCTGTGAACTGCAATCCTCATCTAAGACACCATGTTAGGTAATCTGAATGACACTTAGGAAAAGGTCAGAGGTCAAACTTGGCCTCTAGTCATCCATCAATATCATCATCGCCCCAACAGGGAGAGGGAGAAACACTGCACAGTGTTCAGCAAACCTAGGTTTATCACACACCTCTATAAGATACTACCTGTGCAGTCTTTAATAAGTTACTAAATTTTTCTAAGTTTTGCTTTTCTGCTCTTCAGTATAGGGATAATGTTACCAGGTAATGGCATAGAGATAAGCATGGTACTCTGAGCCTGGTCCACACAGGAAAGTTAAGATTTGAGTTTGAAGGTCAAACTGAGTATGCTGGGTATGCATGTGCCCATGATCTATAGCTGGTGGAAGCTGGGGATGGATTGAGGCATCGATATCCAATTGGGGGTGCTGTCTCTCTCTCTCTCACTCTCTCTCTCTCTCTCTGTGTCCCTTCACTCATGGAAAAGGCAAATGAATATACTTTTAGAAAATTAAGTGGTATGGGACCAGCAGTTAGCATAATGGCCATGTCACTGGATTCCCATGTAGTCAACTACGATTTGAGTCCTGGACCCTTGGCTTAAACTCACATCAGGCATATGTGCCTGCATGCCCAAGATCTGGAGAGGAGACTGGAGGAGAAAGGATTGCTGCATGGCCATCCCCCCTGGGGAGTGATTTCTCTCTTTCTGTCTCTCTGTCTCTCTCTGTCTTTCTGGCAAGTACACATGCCCTATAGCAAAAACCTCTCAAAAAAAAAAATGAAGTGGTATGAAGATGGTAATACATGCCTCTTTCGAATATGTTTCGTGATACTCAAATGAAACACTGCAGATGGCCAATCATCTAAAAAAAAGTACTAGAACAAAAATTAACAGCGCACAACATGATGTAATATTCTTTGTTGAAGATAATGAGCATGGTTAATATCCTGGACTTAACTATTGTATATGCATGTATATTTCGAAAAACCACATTAGACCCCATAAAGAGGTACAATTAAATGTAAATAAGAAATTATAAAATAATGGGAAAAAATTGTGGATGAAAGAACTCAATTTCAGAGATCTCAGCAATTTGAGAGATATTATAATAAGCCAGAGAGTTATGTATAATTATCATCAGCTATGTTTTAGAGATTGGATTAGCTATGTATTATATAATGGGTATCTGTAGCATATAACACCTGTCAAAGAGAGTAACTACATATACAACTAACTGTAATTACCCAGAAAAACGTCACTTCCCTGGTTGGAATATACCTCTCAGAAATTCACATGTTGGGAATTGATTTTACTGTCTGTATTTTAAAGGTATTAAGTGAAAACTTAATTCCTTCATGGTGTTCCAAGGTGAGGCCTAATGGCAGTGATTGCTTTGTGTTGATTGCATGATGGGGGCAACAGTCTCAACAGTAGATTAATATCTTATGAGACCCACTGAGTTCTTGTGAGAAGGGGTTATTTCTCAAGGGTGCTAGCTGTTACACAAGAAAGATCATTTAGGACCTCTCTCTCTCTCTGCATGTATCTACAATCCTATGTGTTTCCATAGGCCATGCTATAGGTCTAGGACTTTGGACTTTCCAGCCACCAGAAGCACAATTTTATTAATAAATGTCTGTCTTCTTTATAAGAGCACCTGGGCTCACGAATGTTTTGTTAACAATGCAATAATGAATTAACACAATCTCCCTTCTAAATAATAAGTTGTGCCATGAGTCTGAAACATATAAGTGATAAATATAAATGATAATAATAGATTTGATGACTGAGTCTCAGAATGCAATAATGACTAAAAGGGAGGAAATAATCTGTGTGACTAATTGTATGTTGACTGCTGGTGACTATATTTTATTTTATTTTATTTAGGAGGTCAAATAGCATTAAAATGCACAATTGATTTTTAATGTTAGTACCTGAAAATATTATGAGAGGCATGATTTTAAGTGTTGGAATTAATTCAGTATTCCAAGAAATTCACAAAAATTTATTAAAGATATTAAGAGGAACCTAAATCAACGATGAGTTATACATGTTGTTAGGTAAGATGATTCAACATCAGAAAGATATGAGTTCTTCCCAAATATATACACAGATTCAGTATAATTACAACCGAAATCTCAGCAGGAGTTCATTTGAGCTTTGAAGGGCTGATTCTGTAATGTACATTGAAATGTAAAAATCCATGAAAAACCAGGACAGAAGAACAAGATACACATTATAATTCTCTTACATAGAACTATATTAATTAAAGTAAAATAATGTGTTTTGTTACACATTCAAAAAGAATAATATACCAGAATAAAAAATAAAAATAAATATGCACGTACAAAGCAAATTCATTTATGGCTGAGTAGGCATTGCAGATAGATAGAGAGTAGATGGACTAATCATTTTATGGTGATGGAATTTAGATGTTCACACAGAAAAAAATAAAAATGGAACTTGAGTTCACAAATAATGATAAAAAATATCACAATTGAATATCTTTATAAACTCATATTAGGAAAAATTTTCTTAATTAATACACATACAAAATTATTATAAACAGAACACATCAGTAGACCAGTCTGTAGCCTCGTGGTTGAGTCAGTGGATCCCACATGGCCAAGTGTGTGGTTCAACTCCTGGACCTAGAGGCTAGAATGATACACCAGGTAGGTGTGGGTACATGCTGAAAAATCCCAAAAGGAAAGAGAGATAGAGAAAAGGGATTTCAGTGATATTCCCCATGAGGAAGGGTGTTTTATCCCCACTTTCTCCCCTCCCCCTGTAGCAAAATTTCCAAAAAAAGAAAAAAAATACAATGATGAATACGGATATGCTTATATTAAATAAATATTGTCCTCTTAAAGAATAAATAAGAGTGGAAACAAGAGTCACAAACTGAAGTATTTGTAACTTGAAACACTAAATATTTACATTCAGAATATATAACAACTGCTAAAAATGAGAAAGGTAACAGATAAGAAGAAAAATGTTTAAGCACATGGACAAGAATTTTGACAAAGAATAAATACAATAACCTCCAAACATTTTCCACCCAATACCTTAGCAAAAATTTAAGACTGTAGGAACCACTATTGGTGATGCAGAAATTGGTAAAGCCATTGCAGAAAAATAGTTTGTTATTTTCTGATAAAATGAAACATGTACCTATCTATGATACAGCAATTTCTAATCAAACATATAAAGCTAAAACATAATTTCAGCATGTGTTGTCCATGAAGCACTGACAAGAAAAACTATAGGAACAATGTCCATTATATACAAAATAAAAGAATAACAACTCTAACATCTAATCAATTAATTAGGTAAATTCATCTAATAAGATATCCTAGAGCAGAGAAAATGTATAACAACAGACAATAACATGGATAAATATCACAGACATAATATTGTGTAAAAATCCTAACCAAATTAATATACAAATTTAATATAATTTTAAAGTACCAGAGATATACTTCACAAAAATTGGGGGGGGGGGGGGGAGATTTGTTTGGAGTCATAAAAGGCCCCATATTGCCAAAGTAATACTGTACAAGAATAAAGTAGGAGATATCTCCTTTTCTGACCTCAAAATATATTGTAAAGCACTGATAATCAATACAGTATGGTACTGACTGATAATCAACATAGTATGGTACTGGTTTAAAAAAAAAAGGCATGTGGAACAATGCAACAAAATATAAAACACAGAAATAAACCCCCAAACATACAACCAATTAATTTTTGACAAAAATACAAGACAAACATATGGGGAAAAGCAAATCTCTTCAGCAAATGGTGCTGGAAGAACTGGATATGTATCTGCAGAAAAATACAATTGAACACCTATCTCTCACAATTCACAAAAATCAACTCTAAATGGATCAAAGGTGCAAATATAAGACCTCAAACAGTAAAACTACTGGTAGAAAACACAGGAGAAACTCTTGGAGACATTGGAGTAGGCAATGACTTCTTAAATAAGAACACCAAAGCACAGGTAATAATCCCAAAAAATAGACAAATAAGACTATATCAGGCTAAAAAGCTTCTGTACAGCAAAAGTAACAATAATTAGAGTGAAGAAGCAACTATGGGAGAATACATTTTCAAATTATGCCTCAGATAAGGAGCTGATAACCAGAATCTACAGAGAAGTCAAGGAGTTTACCAGCAAAATAATTAATCCCATTAAAAAACAGGCAAATGAGCTGAATAGACAATTCTCCAAGGATGACACAGGAACAGCCAAAAAGCAGATAAACAAATGCTCAGATCTCTTATCATAAGGGAAATGAAAATCAAAACCACAATGAGATACCACTTAACCCAAATCAGAATGACCAAGAGTATAAAGATAAAGAATGATAAGTGCTGGCAAGCCTGTGGTGATAAAGGTACACTCCTACACTGTTGGTGAGTGTATAAATTAGTGCAGCCACTATGGAGAACAATATGGAGGTTCCTCAGAAACCTATAAATAAAACTACCACACAATCCAGTAATTCTATTCCTAGGTATCCATTCAAAGGATAGGAAAACTCTCAGTCAAAAAACACTTGCACATTCAAGTTTATTGCAGGATTATTTATTCACAATTGCTAAGATGTGGAATCAAACCAAATGTCGAAGAACAGAGGGGTAAACTGAAAAAATGTGGCCCATATACACCAAGGAATACTCCTCAGTCATGAGCAATAAGATCCTGACATTGTAAAGTGTGGACAAATAGGGGAGAATTCACGCTAAGCAAAGCAAGCCAGACTATCAGAGAGGCATTGTATGTTCTCACATAATATATACTGAATGGTTGTATTCTATGGCAGAAATTAAGATTAGAAGGTTTAAGAGCAAGGAGGGCAACTATAGGTACTAGAAATAGTATAGAAGGAGGTGATTAATAGGGAGTGGGAGAGAGGGTCAGGGAAAAAACAATAAAAACATTTAAGAGACACAAAAATGAAAAGGTATCTGTTGATGACAATGTTAGGTAATGTCTTGGACTACACTAATATGCACTATATTCACGCTAGGAAAAATAATTTTGTATGCTGGAAGGATGCTGAGTGATTAAATGTAAATTTTTAAAAATAATTTTAAAAACCTGGGAACTAGCAGTTAGCGTAATGGCTATGTCGCTGAACTCCCACGCAGTCGATCGCGGTTCACATCCCGGACCCGGTGGCTTAAAACTCACGCCAGGCACGTGTGCATGCGTGCCCAAGATCCCTAGAGGAGAATGGAGGAGAAGGGACTGCGGCGTGACCATCCCCCCTGGGGGGTGATTTCTCACTTTCTGTCTCTATGTCTCTCTCTGTCTGTCTGGCGAGCGTACACGCCCTATAGTGAAAAACCTCTCCAAAAATAATAAAAATAATAATAATAATAATAATAATAATTTTAAAAACTTTAAAAAGTTTTTAACAGAAATTAATATTATATTTGTATAAAGTCTCCAAAAAGATAGAACTAATAAAAAATAATGCCTTTTATACATATCTAGGTAGCAAAGGCATAAATCAAAAAATGAGGGTGACTTTATACAAAGTTCTGTATAGTATTGACCACTATGGGGGAGTAAGGCAGAGGTGATCAAGGAGGGCCCCAGGATGCTTATAAGACTATGATAATGTTCTACTTCTTTGAATAAATTTAATTTCATTTTATAACTTTTTATATTTGAGTGTTGTCTATCTTTGTGGGATACTATATGGTTTCTCAAAGCTTGAATGCAGTGTGTGATAATCAAATCAAGGATATTATCAGGTTCATCATCTTCCACAAAGACCATTGCATTATGTTGTGCACTTTTTAATTTCTTTCTACTAATTTTTCTTTTTTTTTTGAGATATATACACATATTTTTCTTTCTTTAGTTAGTGTTTCCTACAGGATATGTGCACTCACCAGAGAAAGAATGATGGAACAGGAGAAAAAGAAGGTGAGAAATCATCCCCTTGGGGGAGGTTGACCATGCTGCAATTCCTTTTCCACCGGTCTCTTTTTGGGATTTTTAGCATGTACCCACACACACTCATACCCAGTGTAATTTTTAAGCCACCAGGTACAAAAGTTGAACTAGCCATGTGGTATCCAGCACCGTTAAACCTCAAGTCACCTGCTGGACACGATGTATTTCTGTTTCTTAAAAAGCAGGTAGTAAACACACAGCTTTTGCCTTATTATTACCATGCAAACCATACCTACACGTTAAATCAATTAAGCATATGATTTATCTTACAATAAATACATTTTAAAGAAGAAATTGTTGTCAGACTATGTACGTTTATAGTAGATGAAGAAATTACTAACAGCTAATTGACTATGAGCATATTTTGAAGCAACACAATAAAGGACAAAAATAGTAGTTACAACTCCATTCCTTCATGAAATTTAAAGAACGAAAGTCAGGGAAAAGTGATGAAAGAATAATGTTTTTAGGGAAAAAGACGTTTTAAAAATGCCTTCCATGTTAGAAAAGTGGCCATTATGCAAACAAATTCTCCAGATATACTTACATGCTTACAATAGGAAAGGAAAACTATATTTGTTTCAAAAGGTGATAAAAACTAACGTATTTCTCATGCAAATTTATATATGGTGAACTTTTCTCAATTTGGTGATGATTCATCCTCTTCCAAGCTACCTAAGAAAGAGAGCTAAAGGGCATCATATTTTAAAAATATAATAGAAAGAAGAAACTTCCAATTTGAGAGATGCCAGAGAGAATGGATAATTTTCATTTACACAAAAGATAAGCAAAATTCCTTACAAAGGACAGAAATGATGGATATATAATTAAACTTAGGCTACTTGAAACCTGAGCAAAATATAATGTGCAAGTATTTTTAGAAAGAAAGAAAAAAAGTGAAAGAGAGAAGGAAGAAACTTCAAAGTACTCATTGTTAACAAGATGTAACATCCTTCGGAATAAAAAAAAAAAAAAAAAAAAAAGTAAAGCAGAGCCAAAAAAATCTAATTCCCAAATAGTGGCCCCCAAGATCTCCTGAAAATACAATGAATATGTGAATGTTATTAGTGGTTATAGTGCTATATTATTTGCCCTTTTAAGAAACAGGCTAATTTCTGCTTTATATTTTATTACGGGGCCTTCAAAAATCAGGCAAATTCCAAAAGTCTTGGGTCAAAAAAGTGACAGGCGTGTACAAAGGTAAAAGTTAGGATGTAAATTTTTATTTAAACTTCTATTATTTTGCTTGGATGTGTGTGTGCGTGATTAGATACACAAGATTATATGTAAAGCCAGTGAAGAAGGAAAAATAAGAGATGCAATAGACTCTTTAATCAACAAGTTCTGGAATGAGGAGGTAGGAGGCAAGGGTTATCAAGATCACTCATAGTGGACTGAAAAGTGCTGGGGTACCTTACCTACGTGAAAAATGACAGGAGATAAGTAAGACCCATTAAGTCACAGTTTTTTGTGCTAAAACAATGTGTTTCAGTGGATGAGCTTGCAGTCCCTTGGAAGGAGTTGGAAATCTATGAGGGTATTTTGATTAGCACCAAGATGCATAAGCTGTACTCAATGGTCGGGACCCAAAATAACAAACATTCTGCAATATGCAACACGTTCTTACACCATGAAGCATTACCCCATGCCCACTGAAAAACTATGTTAAGACAGACTATGGAAGCACACACACACACACATACACACACACTGTGGAGACCAGCAGATGGAGTAATTGTAACGCTACTAGACACCCACATAGTCAACAGTGGTTCGAATACCAGACCCAGCAACTGGAAACTCACTCTGAGCATGTGTGTTTATGCCCAAAATCCCAAAAGGAGAATTCAGTATGGGCCATCCCCCCTGAGGGAATGATTTCTCACTTTCTGTCTCTCTGTCTATCTGGTAAGCACACACACACTATGGCAAAAATTCTTCTTTAAAAAAATAAATAAATAAAAGACATACTATGTATCTCTGTCTTCCTTTATGCTTATCTGACCTTGGTCTGAAATCCTATGTAGTATTATAATTAAGGTACATCTTCCAAGACTCAAACTTCCTCATGTAAAGTAGGTATGTTTATTATGAATAAATAAAACACAATCTAAGCCTTCTTGGATTTTCTTAAACAATGGGCTTATTGACAATTTCATTTTCTTGGAACATTAAATGTTATGAATCCATTGTAACAAAGGTTTTACGTGCTCATTCCTTTATTTGTTGGGTTTAAGGTAACTGCTAAAAGAAAGAGCAGACGGGAACCAGCAGTTAGCGTAATGGCTATGTCGCTGGACTCCCACATAGTCGACCGCGGTTCGCGTCCCGGACCCGGTGGCTTAAAACTCACGCTGGGCGCGTGTGCGTGCGTGCCCAAGATCCCGAGAGGAGATTGGAGGAGAAGGGATTGCGGCGTGACCATCCCCCCTGGGGGGGTGATTTCTCGCTTTCTGTCTCTAATGTCTCTCTCTGTCTGTCTGGCAAGCGCACACGCCCTATAGTAAAAATCTCTCAAAAAAAAAGAAAAAAAGAAAAAAAAAGAAAGAGCAGACCACGGTATTTGATGGACACTTAGCACTGTAGGGAACTCATTTCCATTTATACTTTTTTCTGGTACCCTATTCAGAGAAGAAGCCTGGAAGAATAAAATAAACTCTAAAAATATCAACAACATACATATACCATTCGTCCTTACGAAACAAGTAATATAGGCTTACTACCTTTTAAATTATTTTTCACCATTAACTACTAAATCAGGGACTATTTATCGATGAAGTTTAGTCTTAGAAACTTTAGAGCTACCAAAAACCCCTACTAATTATCAAAATAATTTAAATAAGCCACTCAAGTGTTTATATTGTAGCTAATCAACAGAGACTACAGCAGGGAGACAGTGCTTACAGAGTAGCTTGCTCTGGTTTTTCTGCTTGTTTGTTTTTAGATTTTTGCCATAGAGCACATGTGCTCAACAGAGAGAGTGAGATGCACAGAGAGAGAGATACAGAGAGAGTGAGAGGGGTAAGTGAGAAATCACACCCCAGCGAGGAGATGGGCACACTCATACACATGCCCGGCATGACTTTCCACTGGGTCTAGACTAGAACCAGTGTCGGCCATGTGGGAATCCAGAGCCTTAACCATCCCACCACTTGCTGACCTCCCAACTCTGTTTTATTTATTTATTGAGAGTTTTTTGCTATAGGGCACGAGCACTCACCAGAAAGACAGAGACAGAGAGACAGAAAGCAAGAAATCATGGCCACGCCAGAAATTCTCCTCTCAGGATCTCAGGCACACAGGCGCATGTGCCCATCATGAGTTTAAGCCACTGTGTCCGGGACTTGAATCACAGTCGACTACATGGGAGTCCAGCATCATAGTCATTATACCAACTGCTGGTGCCTAACTCTGTTTTTAATTGATACAATGGAAAAAAAAAAAAACCTAATATCTTTTACATAATTATTCATATTTTAATCTATTTGTGATTTATAATAGTTTATTGTCAAATAATGACTAGCTATCTTCTATTTTATTATTCTAGTATCAAGTGCTGCCTGTGAGTTTTTAAATGATCTTGTTTGTAGTTTAGATCAGAATCAGAAGGGAAATTAAGACATTTTTTTCTGTGGGCAGGTAGGTTTACCACAAACCTAGACAAACTGAGAGTCTGAGTTTCCCTAGGACCAATATATTAAGTGCAATAAATTCCTCAGACCTATTTTTAGTAAGTATGTCTCAAGGTCCCAAGTTTAATCTAGGTTACCAAGAGAAGAGATTTTATAGGCAATTTTATCCAACATTATTCTTGTAAAGATTTCCTCTAATGGCTAAAAACATAGCTCCACAACCTTTCCCTGGTCTTTGACCTAACATCAGAATCCACCGCCTTGAGGTCTAAGTGAAAACTGTACCTGAAGGCAATCTACTTATTTCCATTAAATGCTCTCAACAGACATCATTTCAATATACTGCAATATACTGCCAACTTTTAGGGAGAAAACCTTGGAGTATTCCAATATGACGTAGTCTTCTACAATACTTTATTCCATACTTAATAAATACGTGGCAAATTAACATATGAAGGGTCTTCAGAAAACCATGGGAAATGCATATTATAAAAAACTATGCATGTTTTTAAAAAATTTAACACCAAAATAAATATTTGTACTTTAATTCCACTTAATCATGAGGGGTTTTTTATTTATTTATTTACTTTATAATTAAGAGAAGTTTTTTTGCTATAGGGCATGTGTACTCGCCAGAAAGACAGTGAGACAAAAAGCTAGAAATAATCTACCAGGGGGGATGGACACACCGCAATCCCATCTCCTCCATTCTCCTCTCGGGATCTTGGGCACGCACACACACAGTGTGAGTTTAAACCACCAAGTTCAGGACTCTAACTGCAGTCGACTACATGGGAGTCCAGCGACATAGCCATTACACCATCTGCTTGTCCCATTTAATCATGAGTTTTAAAGTCTCCTTGTTTCTCATTGTTGCCATATTTATACATTCTTGCTAGTGATTAGGTTGATTTAATTCTTCTGTATTCTAGGGCCAGCACATGGCCTGGTGGTTTGGGCACTGGACTCACATGGCCAATTGTGGTTCAAGTCCCAGACCTAGAGGATTTCACCTTCGCTCTTTCTTTCTCTCTTTGATCAATTTAAAAAATAAGAAAAAGGAATAAAACTAAATAAAAATAATTCTTCAAAAAAACTTTGCATGCCTTTCAGTTGAGCCACTTTCTTTTTTAATAAAAAGTGAGAGATGAGTAAAATGACCTCTGGAGGCTCCAGAAAATCATTGTGCTTGTTTTTCATATATGCATATCTCACACACACACTCATGTTAACATTATGTACTAGAGGAACATAATTAGAATTATATATTCTAGTATCAAATATATAAAAATATAATACATGAGGGCCTGTAAACTTTATGCATATATAAGTGTCCCTGGGAATTCGCTTTGCATCTTTTTTTTTTTGGAGAGGTTTTCGCTATAGGGCACGTGCGCTCACCAGACAGAGAGAGAGTGAGAAAGACAGAAAGCAAGAAATCACCCCCCAGGGGCGATGGTCACACCGCAATCCCTCCTCCTCCATTCTCCTCTCGGGATCTTGGGCATGCACGCCCACGCGCCCAGCGTAAGTTTAAGCCACCGGGTCCTGGACGCCAACCGCAGTCGACTACGTGGGAGTCCAGCGACATAGCCACCACCCTAACGGCTGGTACCCCGCTTTGCATCTTTTTTTTTTGTATGGATCAAAGCAAAGGATATGTCTTCAGCTAGAAACCTACAGGAAAGGAAAATTTACTGGAATCGTGCTAGAGAAAGAAAAGATTTAATAGTTTGACAGGGTTGTACATATAAATATGTAAAAATAATGTCCTATGGTCAAAACAGTCACTTTTTCCAAAAGTTTCTTTTTTTCTAATTTACACATTTCTTCAAAGCTCTGCTTATTTCACTGGAATTATGGATTCACTTCTACAGAAAAGGTCTAGTGCTTTTATTAGAGAAGTGATGCTACATCTTGTCATCAATTTTAAGGCTGGAAATATACAAACTTTAAAATAGAAATTCAACATTTTATTAGGTTTTTGTATCACAGGTGATTCGCTAATATATATATTTATCATTCAGTGTACTACTTACATATTTTTCAACTAGAAGCTCTTCATTGGAAATGCTGCCTATATGACGATTTCTTCACGTGACCTACATGCTACTCTACTTTAAATGCATTTGGCCTTTGCTATATTTCAAGCTGAGGAGATTGAAGACTGAGCCCTAAACTCAACAGGAGCTGAGCCAGGATTTTAATCCAGGTCTTCTGAAGTTAAGAACCTTTCATTATATAACTGCCTCGCTAATGAGGTTTTGGTCTATTAATGAGGCTGAAACATCTCTATCTTCCTCTATGCAATTGATTTTTTTTTCCCTATTTAATGAGAGGAGAGTCAATGAACAAGTGTAAAAGGAAATACAACTACAAACCCAACCATGGAGTGAAAAGTCCTAAACTTAGTATATCTTTATGGTCACACAGACCGTGTCATCCCAGGAGCCACACTGAAGAAAAGATTCTCAATCAGGAAAATATTCCAGATAGAAGGAGAATAATATGTATTCCAGTCTCCTAATAATTTACTTGGACGATGAGCAAAGCAAATCCAATGTTCACCAATCAGTGCAAAAGTCAGAGTAAGGAATGCTTATGAAAAGATACTGCAAAGAGTGTATGTGCCACAGGTAAAGATATTTTGATCAACCGGTCTGGGGAGAAATGTGCACATATCCAAATGGTCTCATTGTAAGTCAAACAATATGATTGAAAGTATATACAAAAAACAAATACTAAATAATGTGTAAAAATAAATAAATAAATACAGGTAAATTAAAAAAAAAAAAAGATACTGCAAATTGAAGTCAAGTGTCTCGTTACTACGTAAACCTTGGTCAGGTAGAACCACGTTAACAACATTACAAGGGAGCCTACCTGCCTGTTACTCTCTGCAACTTAGAAAAGTCCTTTTCTGTACTCTGGTCATCTTTTCTTATCTAAGATGAAGAGACTGAGAAGCTTCTCAACTGCTTTGTCTAGTGACGCAACCAAAAAGTGAAAACCAATAATCTGCCTTTTAGTGCAAATTCAGAATATGACATGCAATTTATTTATAGATAATACACACACACATGCATACACACACACACACATACACACACACACACAAAACACAAATGATGTGTTTTGTCATCTTCTTTCTCCCTGAGGTGACAAACACTACATAATATTTTTCTTACAGAAACACATTCTTTTAAAATGTTAGCTGGATATTTTGTTTTCTCTTTCTTACCACCTTTCAGATTTTGTGGATTAGAGTTGAAAAGTCAACACTTAAAAATAAGTGTGGTTTGGAAATGGTTATCTGTAAATGGAGTTCATTATTCCCCTTTCAGAACCACAAGTAAAGTCAACAAAATATGTTCTGTCCAGGTTTGACGTAAAGAAATATTTTCCAGATGACCTGGATGTTATGGACTTTCTGCAAAAGCAATTTCATTGTAAATGAATGAATATGTACACATATGCAGGCATTTCCCAATCTGTAAATGGTTCTATTCCCAAAAAGTTTATTTATAAGTTTCTCTTCTACAGCTCGAAATGTGTGTGTGTGTGTGTGTGTGTGTGTGTGTGTGTGTACAGAAAGAGAGGGGAAGAAGAGAGAATGTAGACACCAGAGCAGGCTCTTTAAACCTCTCATAATCATTTATAATCAACTTTTAAACTACACTTCTGCTTATGAAAGTGTGATCCACAGACCCACAGTATCAGCATTTTGCCTATTATGAAATAAATTTACCTGGGTCTACTATGTTCTCAATGATCTTTTAAGCATATAAAGTATCAGTAAGGCAACTGTGGGTGAATTGACAACTAAGAAATTGATACTACATAATGAATTTTATATAATAGGACATAAGTAAGTCTAATAATAGTCATAAAAATGTATAAATTTGAATCATTCATTTGTACCACTAGACATACATTTAATGTATAACCAATTCCTAAACAAAGAAAATGGAAAGCTCATTACACAGTCATTGAATCTACTTGACTACAGCAGTGTTACTGAAGAGCTACTAAACCTAAACCCTAAGGAAGTACAGATACCAAAAATAAATGTTAAGAAAAAAATGCAGGTTGACATTTACTAAATCTAACAATAATAATGCTCTTAGGTAACATTTTGCTTATTGTTCAGTTGTATAAATTAATTTCACTGTGTTTTATGAAGAAATCAGTCCACTATTGATTGGAAGAAAGTTGTGCAGGAGAAGAGAAAGAGGGAATAGCAGAGGGGAGGAAGGTTCTTCACCATCAAGTTAAGGAAGAACTGACTACTAGATGGAGCTCCACCAGAAAGCCCATCACTTGGTGGTTACTACTAGTCCCACACGAGATGTTGAAATTGATCAAAAACTCCAGGTGAAAGATCACAGACAATTGGTGTTTGGTTGTGAAGGTTGCTCACCGATGTGGAACATCAGGGCTAGTGCCTTAATGATACAACTTTTAAAATTTAATTAATGAGTGCATTTGAAGTTATTTCCTAGAGGGGATGGAAATGTCCCTCTTTTAAGAAAACATAATACCGAGGGACAGGGAGGCAAAGCATTAATGGGACAAAGACGTGTGGTATTATCTGTTGAAGATATTTTGTAGTTTTATCAACAGTACTAGGGAGAAATGTTCACCTGTTTAAATATCCATTTTGTAAGACAAATAATAATGTGATTGAATGTATGGAAGAAAATGAAATGAAAAAATAATAAAAAAGAAGGAAATAAAAAAAAGAATTCAGAAGGGACTTAATGAAAAAAATTTCATTTGAGATCATTGTAGCCACTGAAGCTCAAAGCAGTGATGTAAAGAAAATTAAGCTGTCAATGTTCAGGATGAAATGGAACAGCAACAAGAGGCAGGTAGTTCAAATGGCCTCCTAACAGATTTCTCTGCCTTTATCTCTTGCCTCATGGACCCCCACCTCAAAGTGCCACTAGTTATCTTCCTAAAACAATTTGACTGATGACATTCCTCTCCACAGAAACCCTCATTGGCTCCCCATGGCCCAGGAAGTACAACTTATACCCCTTCTACTGCTGATGCTGTAGTCTATGTTTGGCTTGACATTCCTGCCTGCAAAAGATGTAACCACACCCTCCCTACTACAGTGTGAGAATGGACTTAATGATGGTCTTTTATTTGTTGAAGACCTTCCCACAGCTTATATAAATTGCTAAAACTTCTATGGAAATAAAGTACTTTATATTCTTAAAAAAAAAAAAGAAAACATAATATTTTATTTGGATTTGATAGATTTTGAGTAAATATTTTCTAAGGTCATTCCAACCTTAATATTCTCTGATCCTATTGTTGGCTTATAGCAGAAAACATGCACTAAGTTGATTCATTTGCAGTTTTGAAAAGAGTTATTTGAAGACACTGGAATCGAGCAAGGGTTTTTTCAGTTAAATTTATAATCTAAACTGCACACAGCAAGTATAAAATGCGAGTCCTGGATTCAGGAAGTAACAGAAGAAGGCATTACCAAGGAAAGAGAAATCAGTTCTTTGCTTGTAATTTTGGAAGAATGTTGGCTGGAAGAAAAGAAGAAAGGGAGAAAGAGGGACAGTGGAGGGAAGAAAAGGATAGAAATGCAAGTTGCCTAAGAAAAGAAGCACAAAAACAAGAGAATATGAACTTCTAGTAATAAATTAGGCAGTGGGAAGGTTAAAGTTTTATTTGAATAAAAACCATAGTTCTTTAAGATGGGAAATTACAAATCTTAACATGATATGATTCTGAGTGAGAGGGCAGGATACAGTATTTTCCCTGCTTTAGACAGGATGATTTTGTCTAAGTTTTAAATATATTGTCCATTATAAGCATAAATTATCACCCCATGAAATTTTTATAGACTGATGTTGACCTGGAAATTAACAATCAAGCCTACTGCAGAAAAAAAATTTCAAATGAACCTTTTATCTTATAACCAGCATGTTGCTGATTAGAGAAAAAAGCAAAGCCATCACAATTTTTTAAAATGCTACTGTTAAGTACAAATTAGTTGAACTAGCAATGAGAAGAAATACAATACTTGATCTGTCTTAAAAATCACTCCTTACCTGCTGTGAACATGTGTTGGTAGATACCAATTCTTATTTGTGAAGTTTCAGTAGTGGAATAGGAAAGAAAGTTAGGAAATTTGGTTTTGTAGATTAATAATCTGCTAGTCAATTAATTGAAATATCTCATAATACTGTGGCTATATTGCCAATGTGAATCTATCATGTGTCATCAAAATTATATTATTAGGTTTGGGAGTATGTATACTTTTTCCAGTAGAGACAAATATTCCAAGGTAAGTATTACTATTTGTGACAGTTACATATTCTCATTTAAACAATACCTCTTAGTTCATACATAAAATCATTTAAAATATTGAAATATCTATCTGCAACAAGATAATCTGTTTTTTTCTCAAAACACTCTAATCCTAATATTTCACTAATTATTTGCCTTTCTCTCATGAGCTAAAGCCTTTCCTTGACTTGAGAGAAGAATGTAGTGTGGCCATTCCGCCAAGGGGTGATTTCTCTCTCACTTCCCCTCTCCTTTTTTCCCTCCATACCTCTCTGGTGAGTGTTTGTGCCTCATACCAAAACTAAAGTAAAAAATAATAATAACCTATGTCAAAACTGAAATAAAATAAATAAAATAAAATCTAGTCTTAATGACTAAGGCTGTGAAATTTCTTAATAATGAAATTAATTTCATTAATTTAACTCTGCATGCAGTCCTTCAGTTCTGAGACGTTTTTATTGTTATTATTACTTCAAGAATTTATCTTCATACATTTGCTCCACTCTTTTTTCCATACATCCTATAAGTTGGATGTTATGTGGACTTCTTCTCTTTCTAGAATATTTAATTCATGTTCAAACTTTTCTATTGCTTTCTATTTCTTCTTTCAAATTTTTAGTTTTCAATGAGTCTCTCTTCTTCAATTATTCTAACTATAACAGCATCATATTATTTTGCAGATGTAATCTTTTATTTCTCTATGTTAACATACTTTCTTGTTTTTTAAGTCATTTACTCTGCTCCTTAACTACCAACCTAGTTTCTCAACATTTTTATTAGTAGGTTTTGTACCCCTTGTTGTGGCCTATTTCTTTCCTATTCCAGCACACTTGGAGACCTTTGTAATATATTTAAGAGTGAGGATTTATTTTTAGGTCTGGAAACAACTATGCACAAGGGCTGGAGCTTGTCAACTAGTAGTGAACAGGTCTTCAAATATGCCTTGACCCATTAGATATCACTATCTCTATTTCTCTTTTGAGCCAATCTCTCTAGAAAATAAGCTTTCACGAATCTATTTGAAGAGAGACGAGAGAAGTGATTATAGGCCAGTCCGCCAATGTTGCTGCAACTATTGAAAGAGACTTCTCACAGCTATTATGCAAACTCTGTCCTCAGTGGTCTGTGGTATTCTCATATCTGAAATCTCTCTAATTCAGTGTCTTCTTAGAATAAATCTCTTCATCTCTGATAGAGTAGGGGCACTCCAGAAGTCAGCTGTCTGTTCTTGAAGCTGAAGGGAACATACAAAACTAAAACATATCCTCTTTCAACTTCATAAAATTCACCTGTCTTTACCCCATATTTCATTCCAAGCTTCTATAGCCTCCGATATTGCCGATTTCTGCTCTCTCTGAAGTTCTGAAACATAAATTTGCTTCCTGTTTTTCAGCATCTTCTGCTGCTAGCACTAGATTACTGAACTTTTTCTGCTCTGATTATGCCTTCTTTCAATTCATATAACCCAGGAATTCAGAACACTGCAAATCCATTGTTATCACCCACCTTTTTGTTTGTGTATGTAATTATCCTTTTTTTTCCCCCTTTTGTTTTAGTGTGATATTCAAGAACATGTAGGAAAACCACATTTGTTCATGTTGCTGTGATTAACTGGAATCTCAAGATATGTTTTCTATGTTGGAAAATATGGTATTTCCAATTAAATCAAGTTACAGGAAAGAATATTAGCATATAATTCATTCACTCTCCTTATTCTAAATAAGATTTTTTTTTTGGTCTATCAACATCAAATAATAAAAATTAACCAGACTTTTCACATATCTGCAAAAAGTTCAGCTACTTAAAATTATACCCATCATTTCCATGGTCTTGGAGGGAGAGAGAGGTGTCTCAAGTGAACTGTTCTATAATGTCTGTCCATTTTCTACCACTACAGAGTCTAAACCTATCAATCATCTATAAAATACAGAGTGCCACCACCTCTTTGGCATCCATCAGAAATTTCCTCGCTATCTTCCCTATGACAATACCACATAATAACAGTTGAATTCACCGGAGGAAAGTTAAGTATGATGGGACAAGAGGACATGACTATGACAAAAAGCATCAAGTGCTTCTCCTTGCCATTTATCATTTGTTTTTCCTACATCCTTCACACTTGTATAAAAAAGGAAACAATAAATAAATCCCTGCTATGTGCAGATGCATGAGATGGGTTTATTATAGCATGAAAATAGAAAAAGAACGTCCAAATGAAAAAAGAAGATGAAGTTTAAAGCAAAAAATAACGGTTAATATTGGATTTAAAGCAGTGTTTGAGCATACTCTATGTGTTTCACTCTCCATTGAACATTTTAATATAATGAATAGGAAATTCACCATGAGTCAGTGAATTTTCTGTTCAAGGCAACAAAAAACTAAATGTGGGGGCTATAAAGAGTCAGCATTGGTTCTGCAGAGATGTCCTTTTCTTCAATAAAATGTTTTCATAAATCCACCTTAGAAAGCAAAACAAAACACAAACAACAAAATGAAAAAAAAAAGACAAATCTTTCATAAAATCTTTGAGTCAAGGATAATAAGAGGAGAATTTGGGTGAGGAATATACATAGATCATCACCATAGCGTGAGTTCAAAATGTGGCCGAGTCATCCTAAATCTAAAGCAACCTTAAGTAGTATGTCTAGAAGCCTGAGAAGTCTCCAGCTACTAAAAGCAGTTTTCCCCAAATTTCTGGCTACAAAGATTAATATTGAGTAAGTGATATTTTCGTTGCTGTTCAGATCATCTTCAAGACGCCTAGTGAATTCATCAAATACATTTAATTATAATGGATGTTTAGACAGGGTTAGCTCACTCGGTACATAAACATTCTAATCTTTGATGAAAAAAATGCTAATAAAAGGATTAGAAAATCTAAGTTTGATTTCTAATTGCAGGACATCACTTGTGAAACATCCCATGAATGTGTTAAGTCAGCCAATTTTTAATAATAACAAAGGATAAGACCAGGAACCACCTCTCCCATTACATTTATAAACCTCCCCTAACATTTATAATACAAGTCTACATACTGGGAAGCACTGTCAAAGTTATTGACTTGCTAATGAGAACAGCTCAAAGTACTAACCAAACCAGCTCTTCAAATGTATTAATAGATCAGATAATATCAGTGTAAGCACTAAGTGTATATGCTGTAGAAATAAAATGAAAACAAGGTATGATACCTGAGAAAAAGGCAAAATACATTAAGGTGTATGTTGAGCAATGAAACAAACATTTCAGCCATGAGCTTCGAAAAACATTCTATGATTCTGATTTACTGATTTTTGAGAAAAGGCTTATGAAAGCCCTCTGATTTATCAAGGTAAAATACTCGAGTAAAATGTTAATCTTAAAGAGATAGTGGACAATTAAATATCTGCAGATACCTAGCATATAAGAGAACCAAAGAAATGATTTTAAAATTTTAATTATGATTTAGTGATCGATAAAATATTTTATTTAAAAGTCGCTGCCTTGCAATGAAGAGGAGAGTATTCATGCTGTGACGCTCTAGCTTGTTCTTCTCTATACCCCAAAGCAAGCTTTGATATGATGCCGAACAGCTCTTACCCAACTGCAGCTTAGTTTGTTCATGTGTTCTCTTGCAATACTTGATCGTGTGCTCCTGGAGATCAAGGAAGTATGAAGCATCTTTGTGACTCAAACATCTGGCTTGGTCTATGAGCAACACACTGGGAATGGATAATGACGTGTGTCCATATGGATTAGGAAACTCAGGAATGAATGTTCACTTTGTTTCTAGAATTGCATGATCAACTTCTCTAAACCCCTTTGCCTGGTAATGGTCTAGGGCATCTATAAAAAATAATTTTCCGCTCAAAGAGCAAGTTTAATCAACTGGAGGTTGTAGCCTAGACCCTTTTGTTAAAAAGGACACTACTAAAGAATTTAGGTACAACTTAGATTGCAACACACTATGAATGTTAAAAAAAAAAAAGATAAACAAATATATTCACTATTCCAAGCCTGGGATTAAATATCTGATGGCTTCAAAGGTATAAGAGAAGTTATCCCCATATAAACATCTATACAGCTGCTTTGATTCATGAATAAAAAATGTTTATTCTGGTCTTTAATAAAAGGATTGGACCGGGGTTCAGGAGACCTTGGTTCTCTTGTACCTTTAGCTACTAATATCAATGTTAATATCAATGTTATTCATTTCTTTATTTTATTTTTTCATGTGTATACATATTAGCTGGAAGACCAGGAAAAGAAAAAACAATATTTGCCCAAACATCTCACTCACATATATCAAAAAAATATTTGCAAGAACAGGGAAAAGGATGAGGAAGAGACCCTCTGTTCACTCAAATGTCATTTAGTAATATTTTCTCATATAATATTTTATAACATGTTTTGAAAGAAAATGCATTTTGTGGGGGCCAGTAGGGAGTGTGGTGGTTGAGGCACTGGCCTCCCACATGGCCAACAGTGATTCTAGTCCTGGACCTGGTGGCTTCCTTTATTCACTTTCTCTCTTTCTTTCTCTGGTGAATAAATAAATACAAAGTAAATATATAAAATAAAATAAACACTTCCTTTAAAAATGAATATGCATTTTAAAGACTTCCTAGCTGCCAATAGCAGCTACATTTTTGGTCTTCATTAAGTAATGTGAACTTATATAAAGAATTTTTTTAATATTTAATACTTGACTTAAATCTTTAAAAATGAGTAACTTATATGCAATATTTCTGAAAAAATAATAACTCATTAAAAGATTAAGTCATAGAAACTTATTTATTCATTTGAAATAGCTATAAATGTATTGATTTTAAAATAAAAATAAATAATGTATACAATTATAATGAATAATATAATGTATATAAGTATTTTCTATACTTACTCACTTTTAAGAATACACTTCATTACTTCCCAGGAAAATAGAGCTATAATGAAGGCTAAGACAAATTCTCAACAATATGACTAAAGTCGTTGTGGCAAGAAAAATAGTCTTCAGAAAATGTAGTAGAATCCAGTTTTTAACAAGCAATGTATTTCTTTTTTACAAACAAAAACAAAAGTCATTATTTTAAATGTATATAATGTTTAAAATTTAGGTTTTAAGATATCAAATACCTTGTTTTTATGAAAAGAAAATCATTTAACTAAAAAAAATCCTCTTATCCACTCCCCCAAATAATCAGAAAATGAAAGCAACCTAGCCATCCTCCAAATTGAAAATGCGCTGTGTAAAATTTTTAGTATTAACACTCTGTCTCCTTCTGCTCTATTTCTAACACACATATAAGTTTAGATTATCATCAACCTCAGACCTAAGTTACCCAAAAACAATTTGGCCATGTAATCCTTTGGCTTTGCAATCTACTCCCAGGTTAATCTTCTTAAATGACATGATTTACTGTACATCATCATAACTAGCCTCATTTTTAGGACACACACTCACACATGTGTACCTGCACGTGCGCGCGCACACACACACACACACACACATACACACACACGTCTCCTGAACCCCTTACAAGCTAATAAGGTCCAAATTTCTTTCTGGATCCCACTGTCCTGTGTCATCTGGTACAATCATGGACATCCAGCTTTACTTGCCTTTATTAGTAGCTAAAGGTACAAGAGAACCAAGGTCTCCTGAACCCCAGTCCAATCCTTTTATTAAAGACCAGATTTATGCTGCATTTTATGAAGCAGGAGATGAAAAAAAAACAAGAAAACTATGTACGCAGTGTAAGAACTTAAGTTTATTTTTTCAACCTAGCCATATGTTCCTTATTCTTTTTTTTTTTCTTTTTTTATTTGGAGAGGTTTTTGCTTTATGGCGCGTGTGCTCACCAGACAGACAGAGAGAGACAGAGATATAGAAAGCGAGAGATCATCCCCCAGGGGGATGGCCACGCCGCATTCCCTTCTCCATTCTCCTCGCGGAATCTTGGGCACGCATGCACACACACCCGGCGTGAGTTTCAAGCCACCAGAGGTGAACCACGCTCAACTACGGGGGAGTCCAGCGACATAGCCATTACGCTAACTGCTGGTCCCTGTTCCTTATTCTTAACTAGCCAGTTTTGCCTCTCAAACTTGTGCACTACACAAAACTATGTCCACTGCTAACACGGTGTCCTAGCCCATTCTGTTGCTAGTAACAGAAACCCCTGAGTCTGGGTAATGTATAAAAATAGAGATTCATTCATCTCATAATTGGCAGTCCACAGCCAAGGGACCATGTCTGGTGAGCATCTTCATGCTGGTGGATAACGTGGAGGAGAGCATGTCTCTGTTTTATTTCCTCTCCTTATAAACACACCAGAAGTCAACACAGGGACACTGCCCTGATACCTAATCACTTCCCAAAGGCCCATAGCTTTCAATGTCATAATCAGATTAAGTCTCAGAAAAGTCATGACACACTTTGCATAGAAACACATGGAAAAGTAAATCATGACTTTTCAGATGATCCAATATTTGACTCATTACACTGTATTATTTCCTGTAATAAAAGAAGTGGAGAAAAGAAAGAAAGAAAAAAGATATTATTGTAGGCATTTCTGCTTGCCTGTAAAACCTCTTAGTTCATTTCTGCAGATATCAGAGCTAATGACAAAGAAGCATTTTAAAGCAATGAAAATCAGAATAGAGTTCACTTTCTTCATCCAACTGAATCCACCTTCATTAAACTCACAACTGGAAATCAAACAAGGGCAACCTGAAGACAAGCAAGACAAGCATCCATTTTTCTTACAGATGCCTACAGCAGAATACTAGGCATCCACTAGAAAAAAATAAAATATGTGCCTGATAGAAAAAAATTTCAATGTATATTGTTCAAGAGAAAGGCAGCTGAAAAACTGTATATGTAGAAATAATCCCCTCACCCATATAATTTTTAAAGAATAGTACACACACACACACACACACACGTATATGAATACAAAAATGTATGAGGAGTAAACACAAGAAACTGGTTACACTGGTGTAGATTAAAGAAGCTTCCAATTTTCACACTAAAGTGCCTAGACATGTATTAATTATTCATTCAATGTATCTGTTAAAAAGAACACAAATGTGGGACCAGCAGTGGCATGGTGATTAAGGCACTGGACTCCCACAAGGCAAATCACAGTTTAAGTCCCAGACTTGATGACTTGCTTTCTTGCTTTCCCTTTCTCTCTCTCTGGACAAATTTAAAAATAATAATGATGATGACGATGATAAAGAAAATTAAATAAATAGTCCTTAAAAAATAAAAAACCACAAATGTGCTGAAGGCCATGCTGCTGGTCATCTCAAGTCCTCGTGTAAATGTCACACTTCAAAGAGATCTTAGTTCTTTCAACTCAAGGTTGAGAAAATAATGAAAAATAGTCCCACTTCATTTCAAAAGAAAGTACAAATGTTGCTAGCTATTTACCATTCAAATAATAGATTAGTTTTACTTATCCAAGGAGAAAAGAAACATCATTCCATTTCTACAACTGCAGGCCTTAAAGATTTTCTTTTTTGTTTCTCAGCTTTTATCTGTTTTGTTTGATTGGGTTTGGTTGATTTTACTCTTGGGCTGTGCCAAATAAATGATCTAGAAGCTATTATACAAAACACAATGGCAGAGCATGTAACAGATAAGCAAGTATAAGGTCATTGCAAATTATATTTAATGAGATCTAGAAAAGAGACATCTATGACATTACGTTAACATGTGCTGATAATGTGTTAAAGTCCTAACTTCATTACTAAGAACACATTGCTTCTCCATTAAATATGAAAACGGTTATGTTTCTAATATCTGCTTTCATTATCACCTAATACCATTATAGACTAGATTATATTATTAACTGCATGGCAAGGGTGGCTTTAGTACAGTTTACAGAGCCAAACAAGATATCATTAAAATCAAATTAAGCCATCTACTGGTAGAGTAAATCTACAGGGGCACATTAAGTTGTAGAGAAGGCAAGAAATTATGCAAAAGGATGGAAAGAAACTGTTAAGTTTCTGCAGTATTCTAAACTAACTGAAGATTTCAGGGTGCTCAAATAAACCAATTATTCTTCACTTAATTGGCCATGTTATTCACAATGAACAGCCCTTCAATAAGTGGCTTGCTGTAGGGATATTGCCTGGAGAACTTAAGGAAGTTCTCAAATGAAAGAAGGAATTTTTAATCTAATGATGGAAGGACTCTTGCCTTATCATGAAGCTCTGTGAAGAAGAAAAAAGGCAGGATACTGATTAAGCCTTAGATTACATAATAATAATAAATATAAATAAAGAAGCAATTGGTATTTGACCAGTTTGAGTTTTTCTTGCTTAAATGGTTAAAAATTCAAAAGAGGAAGCATGGCATAGGTGTATATATGAAACAGCTCATAATGCAGAGGGAAATGAACTCGGGAATCAGGCGCTGTGGCTACATGTGACATACGCAGGGATACAAGTGTATTGTACCTATTCTCAGGATCTAATGACACTTTGATAGAAATGAAGGATGAGGAAACCTGCTGAAAAATGAAAAGCAGTAAGAAAAAAAATCAATTTCAACAAAAGAAAACAATTCAAGTCCACCGGAGAGAGAGGCAGAAGGACTATTTTCAAAATATGTTATAATAAACCAAAAAAAAAGGGGGAAAGAAAGAAAAAAGAACAGAAAAGAAAGAGAAGCTATCTTATTTGATAATGCTTTCTGAAATACTGTCAATTCCATGCAAGACAGATGTGAAATGACTATATTATCAGGCCACTTAGGCACTATCTAACCTGAAGTAACTTTATGAATGAATTGTTTGTTACTCGCACGTTACTGACAAGTATTCCAGATAACTTTCTTTGAATATTCTATTAAGGTACCTAATTTTGTTTTCAGCTTCTCTTTCTTTTTCATTCCAGATAAGGAGTTAAAATAACTTCTACTTATCTAGCAAAGACAGTACCTAGCCATAAGCCCTCAGTAGTTAACTGATTATCAAGTGAGAACTTTGCAAGTGTAGATTCCTTTTCCTTCCTAATTCATGAGTTGCATCAGATATGGAGTCTATCATTATTTCCACCACCACCTTGTGAAACAGAAAACTGGTATTGCCAGCTGACATCTTTATGACAACCTTTCTATTTCTGGAAAACCCTGGCTTTCAGATAATTCTTTTGCTATGAATAAGATATGATTACCTGCCTCTATAAATGAGCCAAAGGCTACATTTTTTTAACCCACATTTTCATTTATTTACAAATAGACTATGTCTTTATGTTTCTATGAGGCTCTAAGAATTCTAAAATTAACCACACAGCATTCAAAATAGGTATAATTTAACTACATTAATTACAATAATTTGTAGGGCTTGGTTGATTTCAAAAGCAGGGCAAGTCTGAAGTATTATGGGATTATCAAACAAACCAATCAATACATGGTGATGACTCTGTCTTCAGAATTTGAAGTACAATGTCCTGAGCCAGCAGGTGGCGTGGTAGTTAAGGCGCTGGACACTCACATGGCTGACTATGATTTGAGTCCCAGACTAGTGGCTTTCTCTCTCTCTCTCTCTCTGGTGAGTGCGTGCGCATGCTCTATAGCTTTAAAATCAGAAAACCAAATTGAGGCATGAAATAACTTAATAATAATTTTTAAAAAAAAAAAAAAAGAAGTACGATGTCCAGTGGCTGAAAGTATTTGTCTCCCTTGATGACCAAAAAATGAGCCTGGGACTGGGAGAAGAAACTTGATGCTACCTGTATTCAAACAGCTAAAGGATCATCACAAGAAAAAAAAAAAAATTCACTTCTTCCATATGTCCCACAGAGAAAATGAAAAATGAATGGGTAGCACATGCAGGTAACCGTATCTCATTCCTTACAAAGGAACTATATGAAAGTCAAAGCTTTCCAGAAATAGAAAGGGTCGCAGAATTTCCTCCAATGACATAGTGAGGGCAGCTGGCAGTGCCCTATCCTGTTTGATCCTGGAGGGAGAAGCTTTAGGACCATGGTAAAGACAGACTCTGGGTTTATCAGGCAGTGCTATGTCATAGTGCCTACCTCCTGAGGCCAGTACCTCCTGTTTATATTATAAATCATATTCTTGGGTAATAAAACTACATGCACATATTTTCATCTGTAAAATGTCCTAACTATAATATAAGGTGTAAAATAATTTCACAGTTTCAAAGTATTGTTTATAATAAAGTAATTGTAGAGAAAATCAAATCAGGATGGTTCAGCCTGGCTCTCTCCCTATCTTACCATGTTTGAAGGCCACCAGATAAACAACTTAAGTTATTAGCTACAATGTGCTTGCATGCTTGTTATATAATTATGACTTTGTTGTTTTATGCCATAGCATGTAATGCACATATGCTTGTGTAACTGTCTAGTTTTGACAATGAGCCACTACTGTCTGCAGATCCTTTAATAGAAAGGGAATACCTGCTCAGCTAGCTTAGCTCAGCTGTGGCTCTGCTGTGCTTGGCCTTGACTTGGCTCAGCTCAGCTCCACATACTGTGAGTTCTGATAGGGAGGAAGCAACTTGCGAGCACTACTAAGAGCTCTATAAGCTCCCCATACACTCTGCAAATAAGCAACATGACATCAGTGCCTCCCATTTTTTCCCAACTCTCTGCATCTCAACTCAAACAACACTTCAGAGTATGAGAAAGCTCTCAAAACAGTAATAATAGTTCAGTATTAGAACAAGAAGATAATGAGAAGGCACAGAAGACAGCTACAGCTGTCAACTGCCACAATGTGTCACCTTAGTTATTTAAATACCAAAAGCACTTTAGCCATTTAGTCTCATGATTTGGTACAAGAATAAATGACACTTGGTAAAATATAGAACTCAATAAAGAAGGAATTTGTCTCAATTTACCTGATAGGTAAATTTCTGAAAAATTTACTTAAAATAAAACTATGGGAAAATGTTTTTAATGCATAATAGAGTTAGTTTCCAAACTCAGAAAATCATACATAAGATTTTCCTTTCAGATATGGCCTGAAGGTCACTCAAAAGGCCTGAAAAGTTAGAGACATCTCTGTGTACTGCACAGAATCTACTTGCTCAATGTCCACCCTCTACAGGTTGATGGTATCCACTCAACCATAGTAACACAGAAATGTCACTGTCCAATTTCCAAAGTACCCTCTCTGGAAAATCCTGGTTTTATTCATCCCACAGAGTTGAACTTAGAAAATGGAGAAAGAATCAAGCAGAAGGTCTACAAGGACTCAAGGAGTTCCTTGAATGTAAGATCAGGTAGCTGCAGAGGTGTTTATATAAGTTCTGCAGCTGAATCTCTTCATTAAGTATTTAAGGACACAGCTCAGAAGTAGAAGGAGGGAGTAATTTCTAGTGGCTCATAGGTGGTAGCTAAGCAGAGACTAAGTAACCATTCACAAGGAAGACTGAAATAGGCACTTAGACATCTATCACTCTATAGATGTGTGAAATGTGTACTTACCAGGGTAACTGATCCACTCAAGGTGCCTAGGAATCTAGTGTAGAGTTGTCAACTTTCACAAGTAGTTAACTCACAAACAATCCTTCTCACAGTGTGTTCTATGACTTCAGTAACCAGAGGAAGGGTCTTCAAAAAGTTTATGGAAAATGCATATAATTAAAAAAAAACTGTAGATTTCAGAAAATGTTTGCACAAAGTAAATTCCTTTTTATTATTTTTTTAAGAATTTTTACACAGCATGTGTGCTCACAAGAGAGAAACAGAGAGAGACAGAAAAATAATGAGAAATCACCCCCAGTTGGGATGGCCATGTCATAGTTCCATCTCCTCTATTCTCCTCTAGAGATTTTTGGGCATAAATGTATACTCACCCAGCATGATTTTAAAGTCACCGAGTCCAGAATTTGAACCAAAATTGGCCCTGTGAGAATCCAGCATCTTAACAACTACACCACTTTCTGGCACCCTAAATTCCTAATTTCATTCTCCCACAAACTTTTTAAAAATATTTAATTTGCCAGATGGTGGGTGCACTTGCCAAAAAGAGAGATGGAGAAGGAAAGGCAAAAGCACATCCTCCCCATAGTGAATGGTCCTGCAGCAATTCTTTCTTCTCCACTTATTCCTCCTTTCAGGAATTTTGATACAAGCATGCCTGTTTTTTGTTTCTTTGTTTGTTTTGTTTTGTTAGTTTTTTGCCATAAGTCACATGTGCTTACTAGAGAGAGAGAGACACTGAGAAACAGAGAGAGGGAAAAAGAGAAATCCTCCTTCTCCCCCAGGGATTGCCACACCATAATCCCCTCTCCTCCTGGGATTCCTGGTATGTTTTTAAGCCATGAGTCTGGGATTTGAAGTACATAGTCCACCATGTGAGATCCAGCTCATTAATCACCTTCTGGACTTCCCACAAACTTCTTTAAGTATCATATATTTTGCTATTCAAACCAGGTCATTTTGTTTTTCTTTTTTTGGAGAGGTTTTTGCCATAGGGTACGTGCACTCACCAGAAAGAGTCAGAGAGACAGAAAGTGAAAAATCACCCCCCAGGGGGGATGGCCACACTGCAATCCCCTATACTCCATTTTCCTCTCAGGATCTTGGGGACACATGCACACGTGCCCAGCATGAGTTTAAGCTACTGGGTCCAGGACTTGAATCATGATGGACTAGGTGGAAGTCCAGCAACATAGCCATTGCGCTAACTGCTGGTCCCAAATCAGGTCATTTTTTACAGTTGCAGGTAGATGCTCTTAACAATTTATATGACACAAGTATAAACCAGGACTGTCCTGGGAATAGCTGAACCTATCTTTGTAGAAATTTATGACTAAATAAGGAAGTACCATCAAGGAATAAAACATTATCGAACCTCTCCATTATATAAAGTCCCCACAGTACTGCCTAGCCATTCAGGGCTTTATTTCCTCACCCGTTTATTATTTTTAAAATGGCATTATTAAAATAATTATAGTGTGCTGTGTTTCTGTATATTTTTTCCCAAGTAATATGTTTGCTATATGTCTATGTTTATACTAGAGCATAATCGCATATATTTAAATTGCCTATATCAACTATAGTTTAAAATATAAGTCATGCTATTATATTAAAGGCATCATTAAACTGGAAAAATGTACATATGACTATATCATATATCATACTATATCATGTTAGCAGTATGCTTTCAAAGTGATTTGATATATGTAATCCTATTAGAATCAGTCATCCAAAATGAGAACAAGCATGAAGGTGTATATTCATAGCAACCCCAAAAATAGCAATATCATGAATTATCCTTATGTTTATATTTCAAGTCTAAAAGTGAAGCTGTTTAAGTCATTCTTCATCATGAAAACAAAGATATTTACATATTAAAACATTAGCTGTTTGATTTACAAAACACAACTTAGCAAAACCTTTATGTTCTTTTTAAAAAGCTTATTCTTTATATTATAAACAAGAATTACCTCTATAATCTGCCTACAATGTGCAGTCCCTGAAAAGAAATTAAGACCTCCTTGAAATGAAGAAAGACATGAATCCACTGTCTTTTCATTTCATTGGTCCAATTTAGTATTTTGAACTAGTTCACTATTTTGCTCGCAGTTGAACCTACTCAGTACATTATTTCAGTTTAGCATTTTGTTCACAATAATACCTATTCAACAAAGGCTCATCATATCAAACAAGGAATGACTGGCTGATGGAAAGAATGAATGAACCAGTGAGCTCCAGGGGGAATGTTTAAGAAGATAACTTATTCAGCTAAGAGGTAGATTGATCATCAGTATTCCCAGTGAAAAGAAAAAAAATGTAAGTAAAATATAGTAGTATTGCAATTTGACTTCCTAGTATTTTCTTAGGCTAATGACATTAAATAAAAGGATTATAAATGGAATCTTAAGTCTTAGTTATATAAACCAAAGTTTCAGAAATTAAATTATACATGACTAAAATCCAATTATTTAAATTTGGTTCAACAATTTCAACATCAGAAAACTTGCTATAAATCGATGACTTCTCCATCACTAAGGAAATACAATGATAAGTTAGGCCTTCAAGCAGCTTTTTGTCTAACAATAACCATTTCTCAATTGATTTTTTTTATTCTTTTTTTCTTTATTTTTCTAAATGGACAAAGTTGTATGTATTAACCATGGACAACATGATGTTTTAAACTATATATACCCTGACATTGTGGAATGACTAAATGTACATAATCAACATATGCATGAGCCTTACATAATTATTATTTTTGTGATAACACTTTTTATCCATTCTCTCAGCATTTTTCAAAAATGCATTATTCACTAAAGTCACCATGCTGAACAATAGATCTTAATTGATCTCCTATTGTAAGTATTATTATAAAATTTGTCATACTTGAGACTTATGATGGTTAGTAATTGATCAGGAGACAAATCCGATTTATGACATTTGAATAGTAATTTTTAAAACTGCCCTCCATCATATACATAAAGTCATACTGAGTTAATATGATGGTACTAATAGAAAGAACTCATAGAATTTTATCTGTGTCTCTTTTCAGGCATAGTTATAAGTGATTTATAATTATCATATTTATTATAATGACTATTTTTAAAGTTCTTTGAATATTTTTTAACTTTTCCCTTTGCAGACTAAATAACCATTGATTATACTTCCTATGTGGTTAAGATTACCGAACAAAGATAAATTTCATCCCACTTCCTATGTGATTTATCATAAATCTAAATTATTTGAAGAAGCCAATAGTGATATATTAATATGCATTTATGAAATAACAATAAGAGAACATGATTCATTTCTAGCAGGTGGAATTCATGCTGATTTTGCAGGCATATGGCTGTAGTTCCACCCATACCATGAGTTATATATCTGCTAGTATTATCACTTTCACTGGCAATATTTTAAAACAGAACAAAAGTAAAAAATAAAAATACAAAGAGCACTCACTGAGCAGATTCTGAGCACAATTGATCATCTAAGCTTCATTTACTGCTCTTCTAAGCACCACGATAAACTGTAAGGATATAAAGAAAGAACATGCTCCCTGCCCTACTGGAACTGAGAGTTTAGTAGCAGACATGCATATTTAAAAAGAAAAACTAGGGGAAAATGTATATAAACCATGCGCTATTAGATGACAAAGAATAGCTTCTTGAACATAAAGAATATCTTTAATATGGAACTTCAAAACAAATGGATAAGCTAAATGTCTTGACAAGATTCCTTTCAATCCCATGATTAATAAATTCGACTTCCCTTGAATCATAAGTAAGTTAAGTTGTTTTATAATATCAAATAATTTCATATGACTATCCTGGCGATAGAACTTATTTGAAATGAAATCTTAAATCAATCAGCCATGTGAAATATTTAACAACTGCTTTCCTATGGTAATATTTTCAAATTTAGTCTTTATAGTCCTATATCCCCTATCAAATCTTTCAAATCTCAGTTCATCGAATATATCATAGCTATTAAATAAAAGAAATATCTGAATGTACTCAAGATCCACCTAAACAATTAATAAAAGATTATTTTATTTTAATTATATGCTGCCGAATAAATGGAATGTTCTCATTCATACCCTTCAAAAATCACTTCAAAAAATCTAGTTCATCAAATAACAAAATATCTGGATTCAGCATTTACTTAAATCATCAGCTTTCATCACATGCTGAACTCATGACCTGCAGTTTCCACATTTCAATCTTTTAACATAAAAGACTATTCTGATTGATATTATGCTTTCACTTGGCACTCTTTAACAAGAAGATTTTGTACAACAAATACTGAAATGTGATTGTTGAGTACTCACCGAATGATGACTTTATGTTGGGTAGCATGCACAGCATGTCATGAACCCTACACGTTAATATTCTAAACATAGTTTGCACTGAATATATGAACTCTCCATTCATTTACATAGGTAGCATGCACAGCATGTCATGAACCCTACACGTTAATATTCTAAACATAGTTTGCACTGAATATATGAACTCTCCATTCATTTACATAGGAAATAAGCGAATTTAATGACTACCTTAATCTTTTGGTAATCTGTACTTTCTGCTCTTTGGTTTTAATATTTTATTTTCTAATATAGTTCAGTGCATATGGGATGCAGAAAGTTGATTGCTTGATAAGCACATTTAGAAAAATATGAGAAAAATAAAAACAAATCTGGAAAGTAGATTGCTTGATAAAGTCATTTAGGAAATATGAGAAAACTAAAATCAAATCTGGAGCGCATTTCTATATGAAATGCAATCTAAAAAGTTTGGAAGAATAAAATTGTTAAGTCATTCATAACACATCTGTGGGCCCTAATGTAAGACAATGTATCTAGAAGAAAAGAAATATGTAAAAAGAAATAATCATTTAGACTGAAACAGAAAATAATATCCAAGTAATATGCTTAATGCTCCCTTTGGCAGTTCTTTGTGGCTCTTTCAGAGAGAAAGTTGGCATGGTTGAGGATATCTAAGATAGATGAGTCTCAGCCCCCTAATTCTGTGACCTTGAATAGATAACTAAACCCTTCTCAGAAAAACAATATTTATCTTACAATAATCACCAGACCGTTTTTCTGTTTCATCACCACCTGAGGTACCGGTATGACAGCAAACTGAGACACTCATCAGATGTTGACCAGGGTATCTTATGTGTCTTCAGTCCTCAAACTAGACTGCCCCTCAGAACCACCAGAGAAATTTTTCAAAAAATACTAATGCCTGAGCTCATCCTCCAAGGTACAAATTTAATTGGTCTGGGTTAAGGCCAAATAGAATATTTTAATTTTATATTTGTTGGTTATTAGTTTTAAAGTGCCCCAGTTCTAATGGGCAGTCATGGTAAGCATTTCTGTTCTAACTCAAATGTAAATTATCTGAGTGCTGATCCCCATAATCTTTTCCAAACACATGACTTCAAATAGGAGGACAGTGGGGAGGGACCAGGTGGAGAAGTTCTAAAAGTTCATGAAAAATGCATTTTAAAAACAAAAAAACTACAGACCAGCCAGTGATATGGTAGTTCCCAAATGATCAATCGTGCAGTTTGAATCCTTGACCAAGGTTTAAAAAGCAATCTGAATGCATGTGTCTACATTCCCAAAATCTCAAGAAGGGAATGGGGAAGGGTTGTGGCATGGCTATCTCCCCTCAGGGGTGCTTTCTCTCTCTTTTTCTCTGTTTGGTGAGTGTACACACCCTATAACAAAACAAAAACACAAAACAAAAAAAATTGCATGGATTTCAAAAATATTTGTACCCAAATAAACTCATACTTAATCTCCATTTTTCACAAACTTTAAGAAGTCTTCTCATAAAAAGTAGGAAATAATCTTGCTGTGGCTTCAAGAATGAATCTTAGAGAAGAAAATGAAGAGGCGAGGCAGGAAGTTCTGAGCCAACAAGAAGGAAAGATGCCAAAAGAGAGAAAGTTAATTCAAGGATTGACAGAATAGCCAGTCTCTTTCAAGCCATCTTCTTAATTAAGTCTTTTATTTGGCCTGCTAAGTCCAGTTTATCAAGAATCCCTCACCTATGTTCAATGTCAATTCTTCATTCTTCCAATCCTTAATATCTAATTAAATTTATCTTGGTATTTTTCTAAACAGAGTCTTGATTCTGTTTATAGTTGTAAATCCCCATCTGTCATTGCTATATTCAGAAATGAATTCAGTATGATAGCGAAATCTATCCCCTACTGTGGAAGCTCGAATAAAACCCACCTAGCTATTCTTTTTTTTTAATACATTCAGTCACTATACATCACTTCGCTTGTAAAGTGAATTTACCCAACATGAATACACTTCACACCAGTCTAGTTGAGGATACTATACACGTTATTATAAACAGATAATAATCCATTTCTGTGTCCCATAAGATCTTTCTTCTCTATTTTTCTCCTTAATTTCTTTCCTCACAGTCTCCCCCTTCTCCCACTCTCTTCTATCTTGCCATTCTTAACAAAGGTAGAAGTAATTTCTTAATAATTCCTATGTTCTCCAAAACATGGTCAACATCACATGAAATGCAAATTTGAGTACATGTCTACATATGGAGCCAGAGACCTCAAATCAAATAGGGGAAAACAAATGAAGACAAGACAGGAAAAAATGTGGAAGATTCTAGAGAGAGGATCAAGAAGAACAGCAAGCAGTGCCCTGTGAAAGCCAGGAAAATAATGCCTAAGGACAAGGCTACTAACTGTGATCTATCAGCAGACAACTCTGCAAGAATTCTTTGAAAACCTTGCACTGGCTGTACTCACCACCTCTCTCAGGCTCATTTTTCTTGGTCACATCTAAGATGTCTGCTCCATGAAAGAGTTTCTCTGATGGTAGTGTTTGTTCTCTTCTGAGCAAATGCCAACAAACACCTCCTCTTGTACTAAGCATTCTGGAACTCTTTTCAGTATTAAAAAAATTTTCATTAAATAGTTTTCTCTGCATTCCCTAAACCTTTTTTGTATGCAAATCCCATCTTTTCCCTTAATTAGAAACCCTGTGGACACTATCCCTGCTATCCACTTGAATATCCCTCTCTCATTTTGGTTGAACCCTACAATCAGAAAATGGGCTTAAAAATCCTTCCCATTTTATATTGCTAATCTATTATTAGATGACCTAACTAATTCAGAAATGTTATAAAATTTACCCATTTCATTTAAGAATCTGTTCTACTATCTTCTGACCTCATGGTCACTCTGATTCATTGAAAACTTGTCCCATTCTCTCCTTTGACCCAAGTTTTATCATCACTTGGACTTTATGCTGAAAGCTATTGGCATGGGTAAGCTACTCATGCATGACACTTTCAGAAGTATGTGAGAATTTATCTTTACAGCTACTACTACTACTAATAATAATACTTTATATAGAACTGGGTCAGCTACTGTCTTAGACATTTCATGTGTAAAACTTATTTAATCTCCCTAACAACAATATGAGGTAAGTTTTATTAAGAAACAAAAGACCAAATGGACTGAATATGTTGCCTAAATTCATGAAAACAGCAAAATCAAATTTTGAACTGGTGAAAGGCAAGCAGAGGCACAATAAAATTTTAAAGACTTTATTTGACCAAACAATGCTTCATGAATCATGAACTCCAAACCAGAAGTGATTTCGGGGCTGCATTGAAGAATAGTAAGTGACAGGCTTTTATAGAGTGATTGCAGAACCAATATAAAGAAAGTATTTGATCAGTTCTATCCATAGTTAAAAAGTCAAATTGTTTAACGTATTAGAAATGTAAGTTGGTTGACTCCTTCTGATTGGTTGAGTTTGCATTATCTTTTTCTTTAATACAGCTATTTATAAGAAATAGCTCAAGTTAAGTCTTATTAAGTTTACAAATTAAGTAAGGTTAATGTCATTTATGGGGCTTATCTGGTTTTCTCTGTTCTTTATGTGTATGTGATAACAAACCATGGGCCTTTTCCAGCACAGCTTTTTGCCTTCACCTTACCAAATTCTGTGTCTTGGTCACAGTAGAAAATACAGGAATGGTGCTGGCACAAAAATGTAACTTCCATTATAGATGTTCCACTCACATTGAATGTATATTTTAGGCCCAGCCATGGAGATGCAAGGGGCAGGGCACCACAATACAACACTGGAGCCACATAGGGAGCCTGGGTTTGAATTCTGGGTCAACCTGAATATGCCAGGGTTTTGGAATGTGCCTGTGTTCCTAACTGGCTTGGAGGCTAAGCAAACGTATTGCAGCCTGAGAAGATCTGTAGGCCTCTCATAAAGAAGGAAAGAAAGGGAGAGCGAGAGAGGAAAAAAAGAAAGAAACCTTAATTGAAAAGTAGATTCCAATGGCAGACAAGTTTAACTCAAAAATTCCATTAATCACTTATGTTTCCTGGTTTTCTAAAGATCTCTCTGGCCCTACAAAGGAAATAACATGCTTCTCTGACATTCGGACCTATGAAATTCAAGTTGTTCTTCTGGCAACTTACCCACAAATAATCAACATTTCACTGTCTAACTTATATAGCTGTATACTCTCCATTGAATACAAAGTGTTATTCTTAATGAATACTCCAGATTAAGAAATGTACTCCAATACATACGGAAATCCACTGGAGAAGGGAAATAGGGCCAAAGGGTAACCAGACCACTTAAATGATATTCCAAAACCAGATGGACTACACACTATTTCATCATGTGCCAGAACAAATTAAAGATTTTTAACATCAAAAAGACTGAGGGCAATTAATAAGCATTATCTCAGGCAGGAAACACACCAGATCCCACACATTTTAAGATTTACTGCTTAAAATAGCAACATCCCACTTGCCAGAAATGAAAGTGTTCCCACAGCATTTCCACATCCCATTCCTGTTTATGAACTGAGGCTTTCCTAATACATTGATTAACACTGTATTCACAAACAGAAGAGAACTTGCGGTGACCCAATTTTGAGCTTTTCAGAAATCTGAATATATTTTATCTGATTTCTGTGTAGTTACACCAAATTCAAAAGAGGAAGTTCATGTAAAGATGTTAAAGTTGCAAATACAAACTTGTTCCTTACACCAAAATTTCTAGTCATCTTGCAAAACGAACTCTCTATCAGGGCTAGTCATCTGATGCTCTATAAAGTCCACCATTTACAGGCATCAAGGGAAGCCTAGCTGGAGCTGGATCTGACTAAAAGGACCAATCCAACTGTCGGTTGGAAGAAGACTATTCACCAGCTAAGGCATGTCTCTGACAGTTCTCTCCCAAAGGCTCCACTTACGCTAGAGGAGTAGCAACTACTATCATGATGTTCTTCCACTTAATCCACACATTATAAAAAAGCACGTATCTCCTAGAGCTGATAGGAACTGATAGGTTGCATGAGCCAGTGTTCCGGCATCTGCCAGTGTGAAGTGGGCACTGAATTATTCAATGCTGCAGTACAGGCAACATTCTCCTTTCTGTAGTCCCCCTCGCTCTTTTGCACCCCAGCACCAATACTTAGACAAGCTGCATAAATTAACTAGCATCGGCCACTGAACTACGCTCAGCACAGCACAGCAAATGTACAAGGAGAGCGAGTCTACTAACTACGAACAATAATTAACAGTGTCCCCACTCTAAAATGTTCTTTCTTCTGACCTCTGCCAGTTAAGCACATATGAGGGGACTTCAAAAAGCTCTTGGAGAAAGGGAATTGAAGTATGAGTTTATTTTGGTGAAAAAAAAAAAAAAAACAACCTTGAAATTCATGCATAGTTTTTTTCAAAACATACATTTTTCCAAGAGCTATTTGAGAACCCCCTCCATTTATCAGTCATTCTGAATTATTTCTCTATAGAAAGTTCTCAAATTCTCTTCCAGAAGGACAAGTAGCACATTTCCAAGCACTGTCATTTTAAAACATAAAATGCCAGTGTGTGATAACTTGTTTAAATGAAGCACCAGATTTTAGACTCTGGGCACTTTGAGACTGGAGATCCTGAGCTTCGTATTCCCCCTATCAAAGACAATAACAGTTGGTTAGCAGGTTCTTCACAATATTTATTGACTAAAGAAATGTATAAATGATTAGTCAAGCTATCATTAAAGTAATGTGTCAGATGAGCAGGGTTGGTTTTAACTTGGGAACAAAAATGAAAGCACATAAAGGGTTTTCTTAATTTCTGTATAAATTTGGAGACAAAAACTGGCAATGAATATTCTCTTCTTTGTTGCCCTCCCTCCTATTCTTAAACCTCAATTTACGAAAATAATTTACTGAGTTTACAAGTACAAAATCTGATAAACATGAATACTTATTTTTGATAATGCCATACCAAATCACAGAACCTCAATGAAATGTTACAATATAAACTCCTAAAAAGCCATTAAGAACATCACTACTGACCTTGCAATTTTCGTATTTTCCTGGATGCATGCTCTCTTGAGGCATGCATTATAGTGATTTGGCTCTGTGCTGTCACCTGTGTTATGTAAATGCTGACCTTGGTGTATATTTGGAGATAGAATCCCTCTCTGCCCTGCAGGCTCACTACCTTATTTCACTGGGAGCGAAGGTTTTCCCAGGTGCTGCTATGCTGCAGCTTGTTGTAGCTGTTGACGTTAATTAATTTATGCAAATCAGTTAGATACCATCCTTGATTAATGTCTTCACTGCTTTATTAATTTTGAATACTTTAAGAGGTTGTTGGACACGTATGATGCAATATCTGCTTAGAGAATAACTACTCGTATGATTAATTTAGACCCTGAAGAACAGTTCCTGATCTCTTCTAGTTGATACTACTAATTACATATAATTTATAACTTTAAAAAAAGTAATCATGCCAGAAATAAGACTAAGTTTTATAAATTTTCTACAAGTGACATCGGCATATAGCACCCTTAAATTATCTTTGTGAGTTTGCAATCTAAAATTAATAGCAGAGGTCCAACTTTGGTTATATAGTCCGTAGCATATTGAAGTTCAATGCTAGAAGCCATGTGAATGACCACAGGTTTGGAGTCTTGGCCCAATGAACCTAAAACATGCCAGATACACATGCATGTGCCCAAGATCCTGAAGGGCTGGAGGCCAGAAGAAGCAGATCAATCATAGTGTGAGGAGACTTTGTCAAGGGTGCTTCTCTTCCTCTCTGTTTGTCTCCTCTCTTGTGTGTGTGCATTTGCTATCATGAATAAAGGAAATCGACTTTAAAATTAATAACAGGAAAAATGTAATGTGTGACTGTTCTGTGCTAAGAGTTTGCTTTAACCTGTTTATAAGATCATCGAACCAGCTAAATGTAAGTGGCAATTCTGGTGTTCTAACTTTGACAGGAACACAAGAGTCAATTCTTTCTTTCTTTATTTTTTGTTACGATTTTTGCCATAGGGCATGTGCACTTGCCAGAAAAAGATAAAGAGAGACAGAGAGTGAAAGAGAGAAATCACCCCCCCCCCCCAGGAGGGATGACCATGCCAAAATCCCCCTTGGGATTTTGGGCATGCACACATACATGCATGGCGTGTTTTCAAGCTGCAAGTTCTGAGATTCAAAGCACACAGTCGGCCATGTGGGATCTAGTGCTTTAACCACCATCCCAGATGGCCCCCAGGGTTAATTTTTTTTTTTTTGTAGAGATTTTTGCCTTATGGTGCATGTGCTCTCTGGAGAGAGAGGCAGAGACAGAGAGAAAGTGAAAAATCACCCCACCTCCCCACAGATGGGACTGCCACACAGCAATCCCTTCTCCTTTATTCTCCTCCCAGGATATTGGGCACACGTGCACATGCCCCCAGTGTGAGTTTCAATCCACCCAGAGCCGAGACTCAAACCATGGCTGGCCATGAGGAGTCCAGCGACCTAATCATTATGCCATCTCCTGGTTCCCAGAGTTAATTCTTAGCTACTATATTTATTTTATTTTATTTTATTCATTGTTATTATTATTTTTTTAAGTTGACCAGAGAAAGATGAAGAGAGAGAAAATGAGAGAGCAAGCTGCCTGATCCGGGACTCGAACTGCAGTCACCCATGTGGGCTTTCTCCAGGGGCCAGCAGGAAATGTGGTGATTCAACCACACTTCCTGCTGGCCCCCTCTTAGCTGCTATTTTAAGTGAACTCAAATAATTCAGACATTTAACAAAATTCATACAGAATTCATGGAAGTTATTTTTGCTATCATTGTTCCTTCAACATTTTCATGTTAGAAAACTGATTTGAATGAGTCCCTTCAGTAAGAGCTAGGCTCCCATGATGGCTGACATAACATCTTACATTGCTTGTCTCTAAACTGATCTTATTGATGTGATTTTCATGGTTAAAACATTTTCTGTCAATCTGTTAGAAGTCAAAATCAGTTCATTCGTCTCATTAGATATTTTTCAAAGTGGCAAATAGTCACTTACAGGTATTTACAATGTAAAAGGGAAGTGCTCCCTAGAAGAGAAACTGTGACTTCTAGGGAGAGGGGTGCAAGATGTTGAAAGACATGAATGATCCTATGAAATCTCAGACTCCATGAAGATTTACTGCATTCACAGTACTGGAATGAAATGGTGGTACGCAATGCCTGCCACCAGGAGTGCACAACCTATAGATACAATATCAGAGTACAAAAACAACTATGATGTGACTAGTTCCCATTACAAAACAAACCTATGAAAAAACAAATTTTGCTATAGTGATACCAAGTAATTGCATCTGCTTACATGAATCAGAGAAAGCTTCTTGAGAAACACTTTTCCTAGCCTCCCAGAAGAGGGAAAATCCATATCTGGTGTTAAGAAGAGGAGGGGGGAAAAAAAGAAGAAGAGAAACCCAGGGCACTGGATATCTGCTTGAGGGAAGATCAAGGATTCCTGAAGTGCATGAGAAGATTTGGGAGGAAGAAATACTGGGAAAATAAGCAGAAGCAAAGTCCTGAAATCCTTCAATACTAGGCCAAGGTATTAAGCTGCTATTATGGTTTATAATTTTAAATATTTATAATAACTTTGGGCTTAATCAAGGTCTGAAGGGATTGGCAGAGGTTGTCTTTACTGATGTTTGTTTCTCAGAAATTCTTTTACTTGAAAATATGATCATTCTGTATGCAGATGCGTCCTTTCTGATGAATACTATTGCAGCACTATGGCAAAGATTTTGATTTTTGGTTTGGCAATCCTGCTATTAAGGTGGTGTTACTATTGGAAACCCACTTCTCTCTTCTTTAAATACATCATTTTTACAGAGAGAGGGTTAAACCAGGTGACAATATTTAATACTCTGTATTTTATCAAGCCAATAGTGATGGCAACTGTAGTGTAGGATACGGAGATTGCCCTTAGAAATTATCATCTCCCTTATGAAGGCTCTGCCCTTCCCTCTTCGTGTCCCATATCATTCTCTTCATTTATATAAATTCACTGGAGTCACAGAGTCTCTAAGCTCAAGTCATTCCATAGTTAATAAGAATGTCATTGAAAAACAATTAAATTATAACAGGAAAAGATAAAATAGTATGGTAGTTGGAGGCCAGCATGTAGTGTGGCGATTGAGATGCTGGATCTGACATGACTGACTCTTTGATTCAAGTCTTGGACCTGGTAGGTTGAAAAACATGATGGGTACATGTACATACATGCCCAGAATCCTGACAGGAGAATGGAGTGGGATTGCCTCCCAGGTAATGAATGATTCCTTACTTTCCCACTTTCTCTGTCCCTCTCTGGTGAGCTCACATACCTTGTGGCAAAATTCTAAAGAAAATTAAATTAAAAAAAAAGGCATGGTAGCAAGCAGTGGTACAAACTAATCCTTCGTTGGTGGTAGAACATAGTATTCCTGGAGGAGATAACATTTTAGCTGAGATGAAAGGGGTAGGGTTTGAAAAACATTTTACTTAGGATCTTGTAGCTGTAAGGAATAGTCTTACCGAAATAATTTTAAAGTAAGAACATGGATAAGGGATTCATATAAAATGCATATACCAGAGAACCCCCCCAAAAACAAACAAACTAGTCTCAAGTATATGACAACTCAAGCTACGGCATGGGAAACTCACACTCTAACTCTGACATTATTTTGCATATCTTTCATCTGCCTCAGAACTTCCCTTTTGTGTTTGGGGTTCTTTGTAACCTTGGCTGCCTATGATTCCTGAAGGATCCAACTCCACTTCATGGATAGCAGCAGGCACTCATTGATTCTCATCAATATACTGTAAATTACTGTTGTTCTCTCAGAGTAAGATCTCTCAGTTGAGAGTCATGAGAGAGAAGATGTCTGATTGGCCCAGCTCATCTTGTCATGCCCATGCATTGGATCCTGAAGGCTCAGAAGTCCATGGCTGGTCCACTTAGTTGTTTCTGGATGTCAGTAAAGAGGTAGAGCAACTCTATGAAGCAGAACTATGTCACCACCTTACTAAGAAATGTGGACTAGGCAGTCCCTTAAGCATATGGATAGGGAAGACTCTTGTCACATCCAAACGATAGAGGCTTAAGAAGAAAGATGACCTTGTAGCAGAGGTAGGAATGAGAAAGGAATGGGTAAGGTCTTAGAAGTTTAACACAATCAAGACATAGTGCATGACAACCAAACACTGGCAGCGAGATAGAGCATTGTAGTAAAAGAAGATAAATTCAGGTGAAAAAACACTTTCAGAGTTTACTGCCATAGACCACATGAGAGACAATGAAGATGAAGACTAGAGGACAGACAATGGGTTTCAGAGGAATTTCAGAAGTAGAATGTATCAGACTATATCACAGAGGTGAGAAATGAGAGAGAAATCAAATAGGCCTCCTAACCTTCCAATTTAGAATACCAGGTAAAAGGTAGGGCTATTAATTAAAACAGAAATGGAAGGAGAGGTGTGATGTCCACCAAAATTAATACAGTGAATCCTTAGAGAAATAATTAGGCCCTTTGCGTGCAGCCCACTGGAATGGGATTAGTGGCTTTAGAAGAAGAAAAAAATAAAATAAAATAAAAGCTTACTTTTTCTCCCTCTGCTCTCTGCCCTGTGAGAGTACAAACAGAAGTTGACCGTCTGCACAAGGAGAAGTTGACAATTGATAGAGGGCCCTCACCAAAGCCCAACCAAGTTGGCACCTGATCTCAGCCTTTCAACATCCAGAACTGTGAGAAGTACATGTTTGTCGGAATTGTCATTAGAACAGTCTGAAACAAGACAAGTAGATAGCAGAGAAGCAAGCAAAAATTAGCAAAAATAAAATGGATGAAAAGGGAATGATTTCAACCCGGGCCATATTTAAGTTGTTTTAGGTACATCCAAGTAGAATTATGTGTAGGTACTGGGTATATAAGGTAAAAGATCTGGGCCCAAAGTGAAGATATGGTGGCCATCCAGTTATACTAGATGAGAACTCTTGGGAGATTATGCAAGAGGACAAAAAAAGAAACTTGATTGGGTTTTTCACATCTTTATTATCACATACACATACTGGTCTCTAGATATGGATGGGCTTATCTCTGCCACTAGATCTAAGCAATCTAGACAGGCACCTCTCTCTTTCCTCCATGTAGTGAGTGTCAAGGACAGTGCACGCTAACGTGAGAAAGAAATGCAAGGACTACTTTATATAGACACCAAGGCAATATTTCCTAAGAGCAGGTTTGTTTGTATATTTGTGGGGAGGAGGATGTGAGAGAAGGAGTTATTAGGAAATTGGAATAATTATAAAGTGATGACAAATACTAAATAATGGATTCATTTTTAAATAATTCATCCTACCCAAGAGATTCATTTTGTCAAATAACCAGATTCTGTCTTTGGGATTTTTTTTTTTCTTTTTATCATTGAAAGCCTAGGTAAAAGACACAAATGTATGTATGTGTCAATACTTTGCAAACTGTACGCATAATATCTGTGAATTTTACTGTAGATAAGGTAAACCTCAAACAAGCAGAAATATCAGTGTCTGATTAGAAGAAATTGATTCATTCTTTCTCTTTTTTCTTTTTCTTTTCTTTTTAAGTATTCCCCCTGAATATTTACCTATTGAGCACACACATAGATCCCTTATTAAATGTTGGGAATACATTAAATCCAGAATCTAACAAAATTTTTACTCTCAAGGAAATCACAGTTTAAGGTTAAGCCAGGCACAAAAACAAATCATTCTAATGGGCGATCATTGAAATAAGAATGAAGGGCCGAGGTCAAACACAACTTTATAAAGAGGTTATGATCTTTTTTGTCTGTTTTAAGCTCCTAGGTCAAACACTCAGAGGGAAATGGAGCTGAAAATCTTGCTTCCTAAATGAATGAATACATGACCAGAACACTGGCTCACTAATCACATGTGTAGTTCATTATAAAAGACACACAAAACAAGTAAAGCCAAGGCAGGGTAATAACAGTGTCATTCTGCCTTAATGCAGTCAATAACACTGCCTGCTATTGTATAGGCCATATTTAATGGTAGGTCAAGGAAGGAGGGAGAAATAAGGTAGGGTTTAGCTACTTTAAAAACGAATAGTAGAAAATGTTCCCTGCTCAAGTAATCTTACAACATTTTCACCAATAATAAGTTATTCTCTACTCAAACTCAGTAAATGAATTCTGATGGAAGACCTGAGTACTGAACAATCCTTTAAAAAGTGCCGGTGCTTCAAGTAACATAGTTCTAACTCAGAATAAATACATTAATGGGGGAGGGGGGAATCTATTATAGAAAGTACTTTTTTTTTCTGAATTTTCATTGCCTGAAAAAGTCAAATAGCATATGAAGTTAGTTTACCAAAGTTAGATAAATAAGTGCAATTATTATTGTTTTAATTATTATTTCTAATACTATTGTGATCCTACAGCTACTAAAAAACAAACAAAATTTCTTGGTTTGGGTTTGTTTTTGTTTTCGCCATAGGGCATGTGCACTCGCCAGAGAGAGACAGAGAGACAGTGAAAGGAAAAGTGAGATGGCCACTCTGCAATCCGTTCTCCATGCACACGTGCCTGGCATGATTTTCAAGCCACTGGGTCCAGGACTCAAACTACAGTCAGTCATGTGGAGTCCAGCACCGTAACCACTTTGGGGCTTGCTAGCCCCACAATAAGTACTTCTAGAGGGCATATAATTAGGAAAACTGGTCAAAGACAAGGTATAGATAGCCATACTAGTCAATGAAGCAAATAAACCTATAATAACCCATTATGAATTGGCTTCTAAAATATCTTCTGGTGCATAGTAAATTATAGACATTGACTCTCACAAAGGAGTTAAATACATTATATCTGAATATAGCATAAATACAGGCATAAAAATTATCTAAGTCTTTTACTAAAGGGAAAAGAACTGTGGTAATATATTTTTAAAAGTGTGTATTATAATCATTGAAGATAAATTCACTGCAAAAAAGTGGATTTCTTTCTAATACAGATACATCAATACACTCCATAAGCTGTATTACTTATGATTTATTCTATAATATGCTTATTCTGCTTGACACATATATTTAGGCATACAATATCTGTCATGTCTTAGAAAGACTTTCTTTAAATATTTGTGAGCATATTTATGAGCACACCACATTATAAATTAAAATTATATTGTTTGCATTGTTTCCTATATTCTGAGATATTGTCATTATTATATCTTCCCATTTCTTATTAAAAACAAATTCCCCTCAACTCTCAAAATGCATCCCTCTCTGGAAGATCTTTCCATAGAATACAAGTTGCCATTTAAATAGGGCACTGAATCATAAATCTTAGAAGTCACCGGAGGTACAAGCTATCCATCCACTGGAAAGCATCATGTTATTTTCTGCATTTGTTAAACTATAATTTTTACCAGACACATATTGATTGTACATATTGGTAGGGTACTATGTGGTGTCTCAATACTTGCATATGATGAATAATAATAATCAAGTCAGCATCGCCTCACCCCAGTTAGAATAGTTATCAAACAAAATACAAACAAATGTTTACAAGGTTGCAGAGAAAGGGGAATTTTCTTATACTGCTGATGAGACTGTAGCTTAGTAGAGTTTGGCTGGCCCACAGTCCAACAGTAGGTGCTGTACAACAAAAGTTGGATCCCATGTGACCAAATGGGTTCAAGTACCAGCCCGGATGGTTTGAAAAACCTGTCAGGGTGGAAAATTGAAGGAAAAAAAGATTGCAGCATGACCAGGACTAGTAGGAGGTTCTCTCTCTCTCTCTCTCTCTCTCCCTCCTCTCTCCATCTCTTTCATATACATATACACAACTTCTGACATAAAGAAGATATAGCACACTTTGGAAACCAGTGTAACAGTTCCTCAAAAATCTAAATAACTAAAAATAAAACTACTTCTGATCCAGTAATCCCTACTACGACTACATATATAACCAAAGGGAAAGATGAAGATGTATGCTGAAGAGCTAACCACATCCCATGCTTACAGCAGCGCTCTTCATAATAGCTAAGGTATTTTCTGTATTTTAAAGCCATGGACATCTCAATTGTCATGGCTCCACAAAACAACAAACCATTCAAAGTCTGAAATACAATAAAGGCGTGAGTTAACCATTGGTTAAGTTTGCTACAAAATACCTTAAAAATGATAAAACTGCTTTTCATTTTATCTGTCATTACGAAATATAGTCAATTATCATTTAGGGATTAGTACTCCTAACCTGAACTAATAAAACCACAATACAGCATTTACTAATCGTGACATTTTAACATTGTTATTTCAGTAATATATTGAAATTTTCTAAATCATGTTTCTGATGCCTACATTTTCAAACAAAGAAAGTTTGAACAGGAGACAAATAAAAATAAATGATGTATTTTATAAGATAAAATATCATTCCACATTCTACCATTGCTTTTTTTGCCAGCTATATGCTAGACATGTTTGCACAAACTCATGTTCAATTGACTACAAAATGACAGAAAAGTAGTTCATTTTTAATATTATTGCTGTTAGGATTAGTATTTCAAAAATGAAATGGCAGAGGAACAGATCTAGTAAAATATAAATGGTAATAAAATACTCAGGTATTAGATAGTATAATTTGCTGTTAACTAACAATAAAAGCTACTGGCTAAAGATCTACTTAAATTGTATTTTAAAAAAATAAAGAAATTGTTCTAACATTCCAAGAATTGGAAATACATAACAAAGAGATTTACTTGTAGACAACACTGTGACGCCCTAGTTTTAGCCTATTTTATTTTGTTCAGAAACGAAACCCATTGGGAAACAATGTACAGGGGACTTCAAAAATTTGTGGGAAAATAGAATTGAAGTATGAATTTAGGCCCAGCCTCTGTGATGCAATCAGTAGCATGCCAGACTATGGCACTGGAAGGCACATGTTGACCACAGTTCCCATCCTGGGTCAGGTTAAATACATCCCCGGTGTGTGTGTACATTCTCAGGATCCTCACAGACTGGAGGACTAGAGTTAAAGCGATTGCTCTGTAACCAAGCACTGCAGGGGTTGCTTTTGTCTCTCTTTCTCCATCCCCCTTCCTCTCTCAAGCACACGCTCTATCAAAAATTTGTTAAAAATCCATGCATAGTTATTCTTCTTTTTTAAAAAAAAATTGTTTATTTCTTCAAGAACAAGAGTGACAGAGGGAGAGGAGAGACCAAGAGACAGCTATCTCCAACAGGGTCTTATAACATGATCCACCTCTAGCTTCAGCCAGGTCCTGATCATGGTCATGCATGACATTGCCCATCATATTCATGGAGGTCTACAGATACAAACCCAGGACTTTCCTGTGTGTGTCAGCCTTTCAGAACATTGTGTTACTAAGCAAATATCACCTGGCCCTCTGTTTTTTTTCATAATACACATCTTCCACTAACTTTCTGAAGACCCCCTCATATATGATCCTCTGGGTGAAGACAAGCAAAACTGAATTATATAATCATAGTTATAGAATAACTCTGAGCTAGCCTGGGTGGCATAGCAGTAACACAAAGTTCCATGATGCCGAAGCCATACAGGAAAGTGTTGGGTTTACAACTTGACGTCTACCGGAACACGCCAGGGTCACACATGTGTGTCATGATTCTGACTTAGTGAGACAATGGGTAGAGCACAGCATGAAAATCCTGTTGGGTGTATTTATGTCTATCCATCTTCCTCATGTGGAATGAATAAATAAATAAATAAAATAGACTTAAAATAGACGTATATAGAAAACCCAGTTAAAATCAAAAGACAACAGCAATCTTTATGACCAGTTGACGGCTATATCACTTGGCTCATTCTGCCAGCACTAAGGCAAGATGACAACCTCACAGGTCCTATTTCTAATGCAGAGGCCTGGTAATCAAAATACAGAAGGAGCAGAAATCACCAGTTGATTATAGAGAGGTTTATAATCTGTGGGTCTCAATGCCAGCCTGTTTCGATTCAACCTCCATCAGCACAATATCATGTCAGCATTCATATAAGCTATCATGTGTCTAATTTTAAGTTTTGGACCTGGTGACTTGAAAAGCATGCCAAGCACATGTATGTGCATGCTCAAAATCCCCAGAAGAGAATGGAATACAATATGGCCATCTTCCCTGAGAGGTGATTTCCCACTTTCTCTGACTCTCTCCAATGAGTGCATAGGCCCTATAGCAGAAGATAAATACAGATTACTGGTATTTGAACCTTTCCACATTTTATTAAATATACTTTATTTCCATAAGCAACCTGATCCTTCATGGCTAAGTTTCAAATCTAAGGCCATACCATGTATGGAAATATAGTTATCATGAGATCAATATAGTTTCCAGGAGTTAAATTTCTTTCAAAGGTTGGAACAAATGACTCACTAAAGTTATACTAATTTTCACAGCAGTATATCTTTATGCATAAAAATCTGGTTTGAAATGCATTTAGTCAGCCAGAGTAATAATCATTCTAGTGATAGGAAGGAGATGGGACTCTACTCGTCTATGCTGGTCTGAAAATCAGATACATCAAAGATGATTATGTCTACACAATTCCTAGAGCAACTGCAGAAAGAACTGCAGATTGAGATTTCAATCAAATTGTTTGATTACTATAAAATGAGCCAATTTACTAGTTTTATTGTCTCCCTATTTTTCCTCACTGCTAAAAAGAAAAATACGAATGTACTGGTTAATGGTTGCACAGTGCATATTATCACTGAACTCCTGGACAGATTGTGGAAATAGTTCTTAATTTATGTGCCCAATGGATGATACCCTCTCTGTGTTCTCTTGCTCATTTGTGTTATTTTTATTTGATTTCAAACCAGCAGCCATCGCTTGCATTTTTTTTTTTTTGTTTTTTGTGATTTAAAAGTCAAAGGCAAACACTCCTTATTGGGGCAAGCTTGTAGATGACTTGACAAATTTGCACCTGAACCAAGTCAGCAAATGGTTCTGCATGATTAACAAGAGTCTCCTCACATTAACTTCCCTGCTTCACTTACAGCCCAGACCAAACACTATGGAACAAAAATGAGTAACCCACATACTGACTACAGAAATTCTGCCTACTGAGTTTCTTGCTAAGTATGTGCTGAAGTGATGAGACTGTTAATAGAAGATATCTTTACGTTGTGAGTCTATGTGCTACAAAATGATATTTTTCCAAGAGACGCTATTTTTTCCATGAATTATCAGCCTTGCATGACCAGTAAAAATAACATTGAATTCAGAAAATGTAAAAGAAGCTTCAGTATTTATTTTCAGACTGTGCTGCTCACCTTTTGATCCTGAAAGCAATGAAAGCTGTACACATAAACGAATCCTTTTATGTGAATTGAAATTCACATAAATTTGAGATGGCTCAAAATAAAATAAAAGCTGCCTGATTCTATTTGTAGGATTTGGTCATCTAAATTGAAAGGATAAATTTTGCGTACAAGTTTTGTCAACACAGGGTATATTTTTCCATCCATATAGATAAGTGGTTAGCTACATAACAGACAAAATAGTGCTAGTAATTTGGGAAGAATAAATACATATGTTCTGCACATAAATTGTTCTGCATAGCATTTTCTTTTTCCTTAAAAAGCATTAATTTCCTTTCCGAATAGTGTGTTTAAATACTTATCCTTTTTTTACCCTTTGGTTGTTTTTCAATAAACCAAAATTAGTCAATTTAGTGACATCATTCTTATATTTCCATAGCATCTTCCAAAATGTTCTCATATTTTGATATGATGCTTGAGTGTAAGGGAAGATATTATATCTGCATTTTACAAATGGTTTCTGGATCTAAAGCAGATTAAAAGAATTAGGAAAGAATAGGGCTCAGTCCTGTTCTGACTTCCAGGTTAAGGTTCCTCCCACAGTCTCCTGCTGTTGTACATTAAAGATGTGCTGTGATCATCAATAGTTATTAGTATTAGTTACACTAGGGCTTCAACATAATACTAATGGAATCCAGCTACAGGGGTCATCATATGAACATAATTAACTATAGAGATTATTTCTCTTATCTCCGACCTTTTCTTTACTTCTCATTTTGGACCAATAGTAGGAGGGGCAAACAAAGGCAAAAGGTTGTAGTCAGATCCTCATATCTCTGTACTCATCATGTAACTCTGCTGTTGCATGTAGAATTAGTATAACTGGTCTGTGGTTGCACACAGTCCAATGCAAAGCTGTATGAAGATTTACATTTGCTCATCAAGTGGTTTTGCCACTTCGTGGAAGACACCCATAGCCCATCAATCACCTTAATGGGCCAAGTATCTGTTGGTGAGCTTCTGTGCCTGAAAATAGCCCTACTAAGCATTGAAGATCATGCATTGCTTAACCATACATCATCTATCTTTCCTACACATATTGATTATAATTGAGCAACTCCCTTATTTCCTATAAAACAGTGTAATGTTTTTATTAAAGAACCTAATTACGGGGCCAGCAGTGGCATGGAGATTAAGATGGCTGCCAACTCCACGACTGGCATACTGGACCTGGTAGCCTGAAAATCATGCTGGGTGTGTGAGCATGTGCATGCCCAAAATTCCAAGAGGAGAATGCAGGAGAAGGGATTATGAGGTGGTCATCCCCCTTGGGGGGTGATTGTTCACTTTCCCTCTATCTCTCCAGTGAGCACATGCACCCGATAGCTAGCTAGCTAGCTAACTAACTAAATAAATAAAATAATAAATACCTAATTAAGTATTAGCTGTTAATATTGACTAGCCTTTCTACACCTTATAAAGTACTTTTTGGGAAAATCAGAGATATATTTCATGTTCACATCCTAAATATCTCAAATGCTTTTAATAAAATCTACCTTAAAAGTATTCTTTCATCATCGCAGAATCCCTGGATTAGAACCCCTGATTAACAAAACAAAAAAGAAAGTTTTTAAAGACTTAGAAGAGATGTTAATGTTAATTAAATCTCTTTTATCTGGATTGATTAGTGTAATTCATTATTCACCACACTTCTGGACAGATGTGTTAAATTATAGTTGATATAGAACACTGCCAATAGTTTATTTGATCATATTACTTCAGGCTTTAAAAGATCCACACTTGAAATGAAGAGATAGCACACAGATTTCTAGTGTTTTCCCTGATCAACCTTTTTTTGGTATGATCAAGCCCAAATGGTTTTGATTGTCTTATTTTGGATATGTTTCTACTAATTATCTCTCTTAATTATTTCAATTTTAGAAGTATCCCTTTGTAGTTTCAAAGGATTGGACTATGAGAATCTCTGAAACCAAACATCTTGCTCTAGATAATTCCATATACATTATATTAAGACGAGCACATTTGTAAATTTTACTTAAAATCAAAATTGATGAAGCTCACAAGTTAACAAAATGCAATAAAAATCAAAAGATTGCTTAGGAGCAAATCAAGTTGGTTATATTCATTTCTATTACTAGAGAGTTTTTCCCACTGGGGCATTTGATCAAAATTCAAATTATAAGGAAATGGAAAAAAAATATGATTTTCATAAAAGTGGATTATTTTTAATTGAGGATAACCTTTTTTAATATTTTAGAATAGTCTTTTACTATATATCCTTTAATGAAATGTGCAAATGAATCAAACATATGGATATCATTTCCACTGCAATACATATGAGTTTAAAAGTTAAAGGAAATATCATTACCAAAATGTGTTGCAGGCTTGATTACACCTCCTAATATCTGAGGAATATTTGATGTGTTTTATAAATGCAACATGTGCCACATTCCTAATTATTACTCAACTCCACATCTCCTCTCTCACATCTTTTGAATATGTTGAAGTGATGATAATATTCTTTGAGATGAAAAGAAGGCTTGCTCAGTAACATATGAATCATGCTGGCTTTTCTAAGAATTAGGAAAGGCAGAGAAAACTAACAGCCAGCTGCCTGAGTAAGGACAGACATCAGACAAGGAGGCATT
>NW_006160015.1:3463966-3485036 GCF_000334495.1 Tupaia belangeri chinensis
TTGACATCTCCTGGCAACCAGTCTCCACTCTTGAGGGGCAGAGGTCTCTGCCTTCTACATCACTGGCTCACTTTTGGACAGAACAGTCCTATGGAATCCCTTTACATTCTCACCAATGACTTTTTAATTATCTAGGCAATATCACCAAATTATAATTAAATTTCTCACTAGGATCATTTATATCACTAAACACTAGAAGCACCAGAAGAAACAAAGAGAAAGGAAGAGAGGAAGGGCGAAGAAGGAAGGAAGGAAGGAATGGAAGGAGTGGAAGGAGAGGAGGAGGAAAGTGCCCTCACTTTCACAGTCACTGTCCAAAAGCTCCAGGGCTTGGAAGGAAGGCAATCTCCTTGGGCTATTCCCTGAGGAAGTAAGACCTCCTGATTTCCTCCATACTCCTCCCCTGCAATAGAGCAACAGACCATGCTTAAGTAAGCTTCACATAATAATAAATATTTTGACTTTTTAATAATCTAATAATTATCAAGTCATAAATTACATATGAGTATTTAAACCAGGGACCGCTACAACCTTCCTCAATTTTGGAGGAAAACAAATTGCCCAAGATGGGGCCAGAAGGTGGCACAGCACTAAAAAAGAACACTCTTCAAGGCAATTCCACATAGGAAGGTTCCCTGTTCAGGTCTGGAGACCTCCCTGAGTACACCAGGCATGTGCCTGCCTAAGATCCAGGGCTGGCTGAGGCTGGGAGTAGATTGTGGCATCAAGACCCTGTTGAGAGTGTGCTTGCTTGCACTCTCTCTCTATCAAAAGAATAAATTAAAAACTTTTAAAACCAAAAGAAAATTACAAAAGATTTTGTAGAATCATGAGTAGCATCTAAAGACCAGGATTTCTCATCTCCATTCTCCTCTGAACTTGTTTTTGCTTCACTTTATGTTGAGACTACCTCCCAGTTGGTAGAGTCACTTATTCAACCTGGTTCTTTGTATCTATGGTTTGTTTGTTTTGTTTTTTTGCTAGCGGGCATGTGTACTCACTAGAGAGAGACTGAGAAACAAAAAGAAAACAAGAAGAGAAAGCACCCTTTATTGGGCATGGTTACACTGCAGTATTTTTTCCATCTCTTCCTCCTTTCAGGATTTTGGGCATGCACACACAAAAAACAGGTGTGTTTCTCAAGCTGCCAGGTGTGAGACTTGAACTGCACTATTAGTACTGTGGAATCCAGTCACCTTAATCCCCAGGCCAGGAAGTCAGCCTCTGTCTGAGATTTTAGGGTCAAATCTAACTATTGACTTGGCATAACTCAGAAAATAATTCCCTAGTCATCCTTCTATGCATCTGTTTCTTCTCTCTTCTAGGCCACCAAATTCTAGTATCCTCAAATACACCTGTTATCTCCAAATTTACAAATCTGCATTTCCCTTATAAACATAATCTCATGTAGAATATATTTATAATGACATTTGCTAAGAAGACGGATCTAAACCTTGACAATTTTTTTTTTTTAACTGGCGGTGATCACATGTACTTACTATAAAAAGAGAGAGGGAACCAGCAGTTAGCATAATGGCTATGTCGCTGGACTCCCATGTAGCCGACCGCAGTTCACGTCCTGGACCGGGTGGCTTGGAACTCACGCCAGGCGCATGTGCATGCGTGCCCAAGATCCCGAGAGGAGAATGAAGGAGAAGGGGTTGCGGCATGCCCACCCCCCCTGGGGGGTGATTTCTCGCTTTCTGTCTCTATGTCTCCCTCTCTCTCGCGAGCGCACGCATCCTATAGCGTCAAAAAACCTCTCCAAAAAAAAAAGAGAGAGAGAGAGTACTGACACTGAGGCACGGTCTTGCTGCAATCCCTTCCCCATCCTATCAGGATGTTGAGCACATATGCACATGTGCCTGGTGGTTTCTCAGAGTGTCAGAACCAGAACTCAAACCATGGTCAACCATGTGGGATCTAGTTCCCTTAAACACTGTGCTGAGACTGGCCATGAAGTTTTTTTGTTTTGTTTTGTTTTTGAGAGGTTTTTACATTAGGGCATGTTTGCTTGCTGGAGAGAGAGATAGACAAGAGACAGTGAGAGGGAATGTGAGAAAGTATACCATAGGGGTGGTCATGCCCCAATCGCTTCTCCTCCATTCTTCCAGGATCTTGGGCACACACACACACATACCCATGATGATTTTCAAGCTGTCAGGTCTGAGACTTGAACTGCAGTTGACCACGCAAGTGTCCAACGACATAACCACTACGCCATCTGCTGGCCCCCCACTGAAGAATTCTTCAAATGTCCTTAAAAGAAGCAATTTTGTCCCTGTAATTTTCATAGTTTTTGAGACAGTCTAGAAAGATTTATCTTGGGTTGTGGTAATTTTTAAACCGGTTTCAAGAGATGCCACTATTGTTACTATTGTCTGTTTATTATCAAACACATACACATACACACATCTCTCCCTCCCTCCCTCCCTCTCTCTCTTTCTCCCTCTCCCTCTAACTCTCTCTCTCCAACATATGTGATGTGTGGACACACACACATATCTGCAGGAAACAAGTTTTTAATTATGATTTGGGAAAATTATATAAATCAATTTCCTGAAAACACGGTGAAGTATGTTAAATACATAAACAGAACCATGATCTTTGCTGTAATTGCGAAACTAAAACTACAGCATGCTAAAACATCATGCTTAACTTATTAAATTACTTCCTATTGCACATATGAGTAATATTGCAAGATAGTAAGGATTGGAACATCTTTCTCAGTATCTGACTGCATATTTATTTTTATCAGTATTTAACAGAAAGGTAATTTATTAATTAAATATATTGAAAAGAAACTATGGGCAATAGGAGTATTAGTGATTTCATTTTTTTCTGAGTGTATTGCAACAGTTTCAAAATTCCTTACATTTATTCATGGTGCAGAGCACATGCATACATGCGGGAGAGAGAGAAAGAGACGCACCTCTGATAGGTTCTGATCACATTACAATCCTTTCTCCAAGCCCTCCAGCTCAGCAGGATCTTGGGCACACATTTACACCCACATAGTTAAGGTCAAATGAACAGGGGATCCAAACTCACATTTGGCCTTGTGACCATGTGGCTTCCAGCACCGCAGTTTCGTATATTACCAACTGTGCCACAGGGACTGGCTATTTCTTTTTTCTTTTTTCTTTGTTAGAATTATTTTATTTAACTTTCTTTCTTTCTCTCTCTCTCTTCTTTCCTCCCTCCCTTCCTTCTTTTCTTTCTTTCTTTAAATTTGACCAGAGAAAGAGAGAGAGAAAGCGAGAAAACAAGCCGAGAGGTCCAGGACATGAACCATGATCTGCCATGTGGGAATCTAGTGTCCTTAACCACCACACCACCTGCTGGCCCAAGGGGCTGGCCATTTCTAAAGTCCTTCTACTCATACATATTATTCTAAGAATTAAAACTAAAATGCTGACAGAGTTCACCTGAACTGACCAGGCTTCAATGTCTCCCTGTCCCTTCCTATACGCCACATCGTATAGTTTTTGTTCATTTCCTTAAGGATGCCTTTGCCACATTCTGCTCCAGAACCTCTGCTTTTGCCTCTGCCTGAAACATTCTCCTCTTACTCCATTTTCCTGTGGTTACCACCTACTCATACCACAGCACAACCCAGACATTACTTTGCCAAGAAAACCTTTCCTCATTTCCCAGACCACATGACACCATCTGATAATACCCACTACTCTCTACTTCCCTGGTTCAGCATTCTTGCAAATTTATATGTGTATATTCGCTTCATTATTATTTTACTTCTCTGAGCCAATAAGTCCACTGGACTCTGTTTTGTCGAACACTGTATTTTCTGCTCTTGGCACACAGTAGGCACTCACCAAATCTCTGTTGAATAAATGGAATGAATGGCTTTGTTATACATTAAAACAGTTACGAGATTCATGTATTTACTGTAAGCTTTGTGGACACATCCAGGGTTTTTTAGAAAAATGCTACGAATGTTCTATATAATAATTAGGCAATAATCTGACAAATATGTGAAATACAAGGCCTCCTATCAAAGAATGTCTCCTAGTATTGACATTACTGCAAAGTGAATAAAGAGAATATCAAATGACTACAGTGCGCACACCAAAGAATTTCATTTATTGAGACATTCCTGTTCATTAATCCTGATAAAAACTATTAAATATTCTCTGTAGCTCAGACAAAGCAACTAACTACTGGTATAAATCTTCATAAACCTCTAAAAGAACTTAAAGGACATAATAAACCCTATTTGTAAGACATGCACATGATTTGAGGCTGGCTTAGTTTGCGTGTCCAATTAAAATTATTGCTAACTGTGAGGCTGCTATGCCCTAAGGGAATTTTTTTTTTCCTGGAACTCCAATTCAAGGGCCCTGATATTTTCTTCCGTTGTAAAAGTACACCCTTTTAAACATAAAATCAAACTCACTTGCTTAAAAAAGCTGTAAACTATATGTTTTAATCTGCCATTTGCAAGAAGCTAAGCTTCATCATTACAAATGTATAAACAGAGCGAGCAAAGTAAACTAACAACACTCAGTATAAAAAATGTTGCCCTCAGAGAATGTGAACACTATGTATAGTTGTCAATCCTTGATTGGTCTTTTCTTAAATTACCAACTTTGCAAGTTTTCTGAAAAGACTTGGAAATGGTGGGTGGGCTTTCTGTAACCTATTTGCCAAGTTATGGACTTCCTTTGATTTGTTTATGAGCTTTAGGAACACCAATTAATCAAAAAGAAATTGGGAAGTGAATGAATATACTAACAGCATCCATACATATCAATCTATATGAAAATAGAGGAGTATCAAGTAAAACATGTTTTAAAATTTGCATTACCTACAGTCTGGGATCATCTACCATATGAATCTCCATTCCATATTCACATGTAATTGAACAAAGACCACCTTTACATAACAATTTATCACATCCACCAAACTGTGTACTTCAGGTTTTTGTTCTTTTGAAAATAATGAAAATTAACATTCTACCACGCCAAACAAATCTTATGTCTTTGGTGAAGAATGCTAATCATATCTGTTGATATCAAGTGGTCTTTCTCCATAGGTCTGCAACAACTCTTGTATTTATCTGTTAACTCCCTAGCAAACTACTGATAGCAGCTGATAACAAGGCAATCCTAGAAGATTAACTCAGCCATTATTTTCTGGAGAAAACTGAGGGCATCCTGTATGACTTTTCCTTAACATTCTATTTCTTTCATCCTCCAAATGTTACCTTTCTCTCTGTTTTAGCTCTTGTCTGTCAGGAAAGAAAAAAAAAAAAAAAATCCCAGTATGGGAATGATTAGAGATAAACAAGGTAGAAAAAAATAGTAGTTTGGAAAACTTCTTATAAAGGCAGGTAATGCTAAATCTTCTTCTACCATAACGAAAAATCAATAGTTAACACCAACGATATATCAAGATATAACAAAATGAGCATGTTATTTAGAGATTTGCAATTAATCACCAAAAGAACCATCAAGAAGAGCAAAAAGTAGGGAACCAGCAGTTAGCGTAATGGCTATGTCGCTGGACTTCAACGTAGTCGACCGCGGTTCGCGTCCTGGACCCGGTGGCTTAAAACTCACCTCGGGCCCCTGTGCATGCGTGCCCAAGATCCCGAGAGGAGAATGGAAGAGAAGGGATTGCAGCGTGACCATCCCCCCTGGGGGGTGATTTCTCGCTTTCTGTCTCTATGTCCTCTATGTCTCTCTCTGTCTGGCTGGCGAGCGCACGCGCCCTATAGTGAAAATCTCTCAAAAAAAAAAAAAAAAAAGAAGAGCAAAAAGTGATCTCCAGGGAAAAGAGAAATGAAGATGGTGGCAGATGATTTTTCTGTGTAAAACATGTAACTCTTTAAACTATGTTCATGTACAACTTTAAAATTAACATATTATTTAGCAAAAATTAACCTCTTTCTTTTTTAAATTGCCAATGGGCATCTGTGTTCACCAGAGAGAGACAAAGAGAGAGAGAAAGTGAAGAAGATGGAGAAAGCACCCCCCAACAGGGCATTGTCACTTCTTATTCTGTCAGGATTTGGGGCACATATGTACATGTGCCCAACTTGTTTTTCTAGCTACCAGGGCAAGAACTGGAACCATGCAGTCAGCCATGTGGGCTCTGACTCCCTTAATCACTAGACCATGGGGCTGGCCCTATCTTTATTAAATTAAACCAAACAAGACCTGTGTGGTCTCTTCATTTTGTATTCAAGGAAAGAATTCAGACAGAAAGTAATAGGAAGCTTTTTTCTCCATTCTTACTCAATAAAGCAGCTGAATTGGGAGGGAAGGAACCAGACCCACAGAGAAAGTCTTCGCATGTGAAAACAACACATACCTGTCCTCTTCATTAATTCCAATAGTCTTGAGGGAGTATCAGTATCAGAAATGGAGAATGCATGTGTCCATTGTGGTATTTTGGAGAACATTTTTTCCATGCAGAAAACAATTTTACCAGAACATTCTTGCATTTCTTTCTTCAGTTCAAGATAAAGGTATGGCCTTAGTCCTTCCTAGTAGATATTTTTGCTTTTCTCACTTTTAAGCTCAAAAAATTCCTTATTCTGATTGGAAGGAGGTAAAAATATACATTTCATTGGGCATCGATCGACCCCATAAAATAACATCTTGAACTTTTATGTTACCAGGTGATAAAAAGTTTCTAGTAAACATTCAATTAAAGAAAAAAACTTTGTAGTAGATATACCTACTTATCATTAATTCTATTTTACTGAGGGTGGCTCTGTTAGGTGAAAGTATAAAATAAGAGGCTAACTTGGCCCTCTATACCTGACCTTTCTACCTTTCCATTACTGTCAAGATATAAAATGAGAATAAATGCAATGAAGTATTCATCTTTGCTGTTGTCTATGGATTTAATATTAAAAATTTCTAACTCAGTGGTTTCAAATAGTTTCATACTGTAGTTTTCTTCACATAGAACATTCTCTCCACAAAGTAACCTCCAAAGTTAGTACATAGATATTTGACACTTAGTTTTAATCACTAATTATTTGGTTATTCCCTCTATATTTTAATAATGTCCTTTAACTGAAGAGGAACATTTTTCTACTTACAAAGCTTCAATGTGTCCTCCAAGCAAGCACATAGAAAGATGTAAAGTAATGTAGTGGATGTTGGATCCCAAATCCTGATTCAAATCCTGTTTTTTGTCACTTACCAGTTATATGAGTTTAGACAGATAATTTGCCAGTGGGCATGTGCACTTGCCAGAGAGAAACTGAGAAAGACAGAGAGGAAGCAATTACCCCTCCCCCCAATGGCACAGGGTCACGACACAATCTTTTTCCCTCTATTTCTCTAATCAGTTGGGATTTGGGGCACACACAGACATGTACTTGGTGAGTTTCTCAAGTCACTGTTACTTGAACTTGAACCCTAAAAAATTTGTCCAGGCATCCTTTGCTCTTTGCTAGGCATTCTCTTTTCTGGTCTGCTTGCTTTGTGGTACTGAATGGGATATACCATATTAGAGAATCACAATGTGAAAACAACATACTTAAAATATTTACTTTATATCTATCATATTAATAGACACCTATGTCATATACAAAACATATGCCATATATGTTTATATGCATATATATGTTAGATATATATCTATATATAGATATCTAGCTAGCTAGCTAGCTAGCTAGCTATATATCTTCGTGGGTAATATAAGAATTTTCTAAAAGTGGGTGAAGGAAAGAATAATACACAATATTAAGCACCAACAGTCTTTACTTTGTTTACTTTGCCTCTGTGTAGACACTCTCAGAGCCAGATATATTATTTGATCCTGAATGAAAAACTGGACAAAAATCACTCAGAGATTACCATACACATGCAAAGAATAGGATGTTTGCAAACCTAAGTTTATTTAGGGGATTAAATAAAGGCCATAGATCTATGCCTGTTACTGGCATTAGGAACAAAAAGTGAAAGACTTCCTTTACACTTCCAAGAGAGAAAGCTTTGTTCGGATCCTCCTCCATGAGAACCTGAGGACTCTGGGAGGATAGTAACCATGTGCAGAAAACTCAGCTCACACACAAGGTGAAAAATGCCCTCAGGTGAAGCACAAGACACATGCTGTATTTTTTATCACCAACTTAGCAATAACCTCTAATGCAGGCCACCTGGTACATTTAAGACTTGAGCAGGTATCACTATACTTCTCAATTCTTGCATGAGGCTAAATATTTGCTACAATATTCATACATTCAACCAATCTGTGCATTTACTACTGTGAAATTTATGCAGGCCATGATCAAAAACCAAACAATTCACTTAAGACACTATGACAGAATTTATCAGTTACAAACCTCAAAACAAACAATGGGAATTAAAGCTAAAAAGTTTCCAACAATAGTTACTTTACTTTCAATATCTAAAAAACTTGAAACACTTTAGTTACTCCCCCAGAGGTTTTTGCTATAGGGTGCGTGTGCTCACTAGGAAGACAGAGAAAGACAGAGATAGAAAGTGAGAAATCACCCCTGGGGGTGATGGCCACACCACAATCCCTTCTCCTCCATTCTCCTCTCTGGATCTTGGGCAAGCATGTACATGCGCCCGGCATGCGTTTAAGCCACCGGATCTGGGACTCGAACCGTGGTCGACTACATGGGAGTCCAGCGACATAGCCATTACACTAATTGCTGGTACTAAGAACTTGAAATACTTTAGTTAACACATCTTCTATATTTTTCTCCATGTTAAAAAAGGGAGAAATATCGTATTGATTTAAAAGCTCATATTGACTGAGCTCCCAGTGCTTTGCCTCATCATGAAATTTATAACTCTATACTCTCTACTCTAATGCTGTAGTGTTTATACTTTACTACTTCTTTACCCTAAAGAACATTTTTCAAGTTCTTTAGGATTAGGGTGTTCTTCAAAATGTAATAGATCATAAGTTAAAAAGATGGCTCTGAAATCAATAAATCTAGGAGAGATCAGAAATAAGGTCCAAAAGGCTGTTGTATGCCAGGATCTGAAGAAAGCTTTCAAATATGAATGGCCACTGTGAGTTCCTAACAGCTGAATAGAGAAGACTTTCACACGCACTGGACATGTCTTTACAAACAACTTTCTCTTCTTTCTAGATTATCTTGGGAACTGCTGCTCTAGACCAAGTGTGGCCCCGGATCACCTGGGTCTTCATAACTGTGTAACTCTTCAGACTCCTCCCCAAACCTAATGAATTAGCAGCTGTGCAAAGAGCTGACAACTTGTATAAAGAAGAATTTCAATGATTTTGATGCACACTGAAGTTTGAGAACCATTTAATTTCTAGTAAGACCATTCTTCTCCCCAAATAAAAAGTATCTTAGAAAGAAAGGTTTTCAAATTAAATTGAGTCTTTAATAATAGGCAGTTTCAAAAAGTGTATCTTAGAGTACTCCACATCACTGTGAAAATGTGCAGCTTCTGGTGTCCTCTTGGCCTTGTATGGACTGTCTAGCACTCCTAGAATGTTATCATGAGAATAAGAAGGAGCAAAAGGGAAGCAAAGGCTGCCTAGCCTGAGCTGATCACCCCACCCAGCCTAGAGTGTGGAAGGAGAGGCTGTCCTAGCATTCAAGACCACCATGTGGTTTCCACAGTCCCAGAGTAAGAAGACTCAGAGAACAAACGAGAATCAGAGGTCCCCTGCCTAAACTGATCACGAAAGTCCCCTGCCCTGGAATAGGGGAGGAAGGGCTGCCCCCAGAGCGCCATGCAGTGCACATTGCCCAACTTGGGCTACTACCTTAAATTCTAACTGTCCAGCTCATCTCCAAGCCACACTGGAAAGAGAGAAGTTTGGATATACAAGAAACAAACACCTGAAGTCACTGATGCTCTGGAAGAATTCTCTCCCAATACCTCCACTCCTAGAAGAAAAAGGAGAATAACTCCCTTCTGACAACCTGAATCCCAAATTCCCACTGTGGATAACATAGTCCCTCCCACAGTAGCAGAGGGAAACTGGCACAGAGTTAATTCATACCATAGATAAGCTCATGGACACACAGCTTCAGAAATCAATTCAAAGGAGGAAGACGTGATATATCACCTGATGACTAAAACAAACAGCAGAGTCCCAAGAAACATGAGAAACCCAGGACATACTTCCCCCAAAAGGAACACAATAACTTATCACCAACAATGGATACAACACAAGAAATTACAGAAATGTCAGAAAAAAATCAGAATATTAATCATAATCCAACTCAATGAGGTACGAAAGAAAACAATTCCAAGAAATAAGAAAATCCACAACTTAAAGGATGGGCTTCATAAATAGATAGACACCCTGAAAAAAAAAAATCAAACTGAACTTTTTAAGATAAAGAATATGATGCAGGAAATAAAAACCTCCCTTGAAAGTACTGACAACAGATTAAATCATGCAGAAGGAAGAATCTCTGACCTTGAAGACAGAACTTCTGACTTAGCCCAAGCAACAAAAATGATGGGAAAATAACCATTAAAAATGAGGACAACATACAAGAAATTCTAGACACCATTAGATGGCCAAATAGTCGCAAAATGGGTATTCCAGAGGTGAAGCAATGGATAAAGGCATAGAAAACCTTTTCATGATATATTAGTTGAAAACTTTCCAAAATTTAGAGAGGCATATAGAAATAAAAATCCAGGAAATACAAAGACCACCTAGTAGATTAACCATAAGAAGATTCTCCCCAAGGTACATAACAACCAAACTGATAAAACTCAAAGATAAAGACAATATTTAACAATGGCAAGAAGAGAAATGCCAAGTTACTAAAAAAGGTTACCCCATTAGACTAACATCAAACATCTCAACTGAAACAATGCAAGCAAAGCAAGAAGAGGAAGACATATTTAAAACTCTTAAAGAAAAGCAATTTCAGTCAAAAATATTGTATTCAGCAAGACTAGCCTTCAAATGAAAAGGAGAAATAAAATCATTCTCAGATAAATACAAGTTGAAAGAAATCACCAAAACTAGACCAGATCTTCATGAAATACTTGAGAGAATAATATACAAAAAACAAACAAACAAACAAACAAAAAACACTAAAGGGAGATAAATAGAAGAGAAACAACTAAAAAAAATTTTTTAAACAAAATGACAGGAATAAGTCCACATATATCATTAATAACACAGAATGTTAATGAATTACATTCCTCAACTAAAAGATATGAATTTGTTTAATGGACCAAAACAAGAACAACAACAAAAAAGAATAGGTATGTTGCATCAATACCCAATTAAACAAAATTTTTCAAAAAGTTAGCCATTTTGATATGTGAAATAAATTAATTTGCATTTCCCTAATTAGTAATATGAATAGGCTGCTCTTTTATATTTGTTGCTCACTAAATGTATTTTTCTCTTTTGCAAAATGCCTATTTAAATCCTTTGTCCTTTTCTTTAGTGAATGACCTGTCATTTGGGACATTTTTGCTTGGTCTTCAGAGAACATAGTCTGCATGATTTCAATTCTTTCAAGTTTGTGAGACTTGTTCTTTGTCCCATAATATGGTCAAGTATTATAAATATGTGTGCTTGGGACCAGCAGCTGGCATAATGGCTAGTCGCTGGACTCCCATGTAGTTGACCGTGGTTTAAGTCCCGGACCCATTGGCTTAAACTCACGCCGGATGCATGTGCATGCGTGCCCAGGATCCTAAGAGGAGAATGAAGGAGAAGTGATTGTGGCATGGCCATCCCCCCTTAGGGGTGATTTCTCGCTTTCTATCTCTCTGTCTTTCTGGCAAGCACACATGCTCTATAGCAAAAACCTCTACCTCCCCCCCGCCAAAAAAAAGTGTGCTCATGAAAAGAGCTCTTGTTCTTAAGTTATTGGATTCATATATATTTCCTCTTTCTTTACATAAGTCTCTTTTAATTTTTAAAGTTCATTTATTTACTTGTTTCATAAATAAGAGAGAGAAAGAGACAGCACCTGCAATGCTGCAATCTAAATCTTAATGCTGCAATCTAAACCCAGCTTCAGCTAGTCCTTGATCATGAGCCTGTGCATGTCCAGCATATTCAGAGAGGTCTCCTGAGGTTAACTCAGAAACTTTCCATGGCAGTCAGCCTCACAGAGTCATGTTTTACTGCACCACCACCTGGCTCTATTTTGATTTTTTAAAATAAACTTTATTGAGTATGTTAAGTTATACAACATAATGTCATGGGATATAGATAGATAGTAAAATGTTTACTATAGTAAAACAAATTAACATCATCGTCTCACATACTTCCCATTCTTTTGTGTGTGCATGTGACACAAACAGCTCAAATCTACTCATTTTTGAATAAAGAAGATGAATCCCAAATACAGCACAATTTTTATTACCTATAGTTCTCATGTTGTACGTTATTAGATCTCTAGACTCAGTCATCCTATACATAACACAGAATGTTAATGAATTACATTCCTCAACTAAAAGACATGAATTGGTTTAATGGACAAAAACAAGAACAACAAAAGACAAAAAATGACAAAAATAATACCTACAGCTTTGTAAATTCTATTAAATGTTTCTTTCCACTTCTCATGATTTCTATTGTTTTCTTTTACCAGATTAAATTTATGATGCTAATTAAGGAAAATTAGTACCTGGTTCTTTTGTATGTAAATAAGAATGAAAACATCACTAGCAATTAAATGACCCAGATTTCCCATATGACTTTGATAGACAGGAAATAAAGCAGAAATAAAAACTAATGTATTGGCTGGCCATGATGGCATAGCAGAAATGAAATGCTCCATGATGCAGAAGACATATTGAAAGGTACTGGGTTCATGTCCCAAGGTCTCCCCTACATGTTAGATGTCCTGGTTGGCTGAGGCTGGGGCATAACCAGAAGATGATGGTGTAAGGACCATCTTTCTTTCTCTCTCAGAAGAAATACATCAACTTTACAAATCATGTACTGAGACCAGCAGGTGGTATGGTGGTTAAAGTACTGGATCCTAATGACTATGCAGTTCAAGTCCCAGACCCAGTGGCTTGAAAACCATCCAGGTGCATGTGCTTGAGTGCCCAAAACCCCAAGAGGATAATGGAGGAGAAGGGACTGCAGTATGGTCATCACCCTGGGGGGAGTTTCCTACTTTCCCTCTCTCTGTCTCTCTGGTGAATGCACATGCCATATGGCAAAAAGTCTTGTATCAATATGTGTTTTCTAAAAATATTTCTCTATGAGGTATCTAAAGTAGTGAAAATCATATAAACAGAAAGGAAAATGGTGGCTCCCAAGGGCTGAAGGAAAGGGGAAGGGGAAACTAATGGTTAACGGGCACAGAGTTTCAGTTTTGTGAGATGAAAAAGTTCTGGAATTCTGTTGCACAATGAAATAAATATACCTAATACTACTGAACAGTACACTTAAAAAAGGTTAAGATGGTAAATTTAATGCTATGTGTTTGTAATCACAGTAAAACTAAAACAAAATAAAAATCAAAGCTCTATTCAGTTCAAACAGTTAAACAATCTATTATGGCACTTCTCATCTGCGACTAGATATTTATGTACTGTTTCCCACTGTAGCACTTGTTGTCTGAAATACAGTCCTGAGGCAAACGCTTTGCAAAATAAACTGTAAAGCCAATAAGACAAATATAAGGTTTACCAGAAAATTATTACCGTTGAAAACAAACATTATTACAATATCAATATACTCTATCCAGGAACTGTAGAATTGAAGAAAGAGATACTTAATTCATTAGGGCATAATACATAATTATTTTCAAAATATGGAGTATGATTAAAATGTGAAGGGCACAGCATCAAGGGGCTAAACTCTAATTTTATATTAGGAAAGCAAACATGAAAACCCTTAATTCAAGTAAAAGAAAAATTCCCTCTAATTTATTCCACAAGCTTCTATTGAGTTTTAGACACTAAGCTGCTAAGACTGCCTAAACAAAGACAAAAGAGATATGATTCTTGCCCTTAGGAAGCTTACAGTACATTGAAAAGATATTTACAAAAATAAAATTATACACAGTTGGACAATTACTCTTGGTAAAAAAAAAAAGTTAAAGATATTCACCAAATTGAATGTAGAAAAACAGTTTAACCATAATCTCTGTCATGCAATTCTATTCTGGAGCTAAAACTCCTTTTTTTATGTTTTAGACATCTCTGAATATTTGAAGCTCAAGGCCAAATCAGGATATGAGGAATTAGGTTATAATAAAGACACCTTGGTTTAGTCTGATCAGACAAGATTTTTGAGAAGTGAAAACATTTATTATAAGCTTTTAATGCCTCCAATATAATCTCACATTTCTCTACTAGCATTCATCATTTCTATTTGTATAGTGCCTGGCAGTTTATAAAGCACTTTCCTTGACATTATTTCACTTGATCCTTCCAACTCTTAATTAGGTTGGCAGATATTATCTTCATCATTTCCTAGATGAAACACTGAGACAGAGGGAGATAAATTGCCTGGGTAATGGTCACCAGTCTATTACTGGCAAAACCAGCCCTATAACCAGGTTTTCTTTTCGCTGATACCATATTTGCAAATTTTTTCACCCATAGCAAAATTATGAGGGAGTCCTTTCAAAGCAACATAATTAAACTAATAATTAACAAAAGTACATACTTAGGAGTGAGTGAGCAAAAGGCTACTGGAGATGTAATTGGAGGAGAATATTGAAGAAAAACTGCCCCCCCACCCTCCCGTATCTGTTCCTCTCAGGCATAGGAACATGTGACAATTCCTCTCTGAGTAGCAAATATTTCCAAACACTGATTATTATCTCTACTGCTTAAAAAAAAAAATGTGGAGGGACGAGATGGTGGCCCAGCAGCAAAACTGGATGAACTGTGAGGCAATCCCACTAGGGAAGTTTCCCAGTTCAAGTCCAGAGACCTTCCTGGGTAAATTGGGCACACAGTTACCCATGATCTGAAGCTGGGCGTGGATCACAGTATCAAGACCCTATTGGGTGTGTGCTGTCTCTCTCTCTCTTTCTCTCTCAAAAACACAGAGAAGAAATAAATAAACTTTTAAAAGACTGTTGAAATTCTTAATGTTCTTTGTATCAGGAATATTAAATGGTCATAGAATAGAAAAATCTTTCAAAGTCAAAAAATAAACAAAGGTAAGCGTGAAAGAAACAAGAATCATCTGTCCAACAAGCTTCAGAGTAAGCAGCTGGCTGTTACTTGGTGACAGAATCTCTGTCCAAACAGAGAGGTTTTCATCAGACCTGTCACCCCAAATCCCAAGTACCACCAATGGAAAGGATCAAAGCTGGCACAAGCCATTCTATGCGACTCCAAGGACAGTCTCCAGCTCTTAGTCCTCGAGTTGCTCACCCCAACCTCAGAGGAGTCTTGACATCCAGGCATATCTGTGGTCCGAACTGTACTTCGTCCATCCATTCTAAGGGATTCTTATTTTGTGGACCACCATACACATACACACACACACACACACACACACACACCAATTCTCTAAATTTGAGATCTGAAAGTACAGAGAAGGTCATGCTGATGAAAAGCCCAAAGCCTCCCACTTTGTAAGGTATGCGCTTCTGATTAAACTCTGAGTAATAAGGTCACCTACATCAAAGTTTAAAATAATCCTAGTTTACTTAACTTTTTCTAAACCCAAACATGAGAAAGCTTATGGCCAAAGTTCATCCAGAGAGAATCTTCAGAACCGACATTCTCATCATCCCTTGGCCGGGGTTCTATGATTTTTCCTTGGCTGTTGCTTGACTAAAGTTCAATGTCTACACCATAGTCTAAAGACACAGAGAGACAGTGGGTATGCACACACATGAAAGCCCAAAATTCACCTTAAGGATGTGGTCTTTTTTAATGGCAGCCCTAGCAAACTAACACGCTAACAAAATCCTGAACTCCCCCATATCAGGTCTAAGGTCTGTCATCCCTCCAATTGCTATCTAGTCAGACATAGTACTCTGAAGAATGCAGCTCCCTTCTCATTTCTACGCCTCATAAAATTGTGCAATGTCTAAAACAAAAGGATCTTTTTGTACATGCTGCTCATATGCACACACTAGGATCGATGAAAGAAGAAACAATTTCACGTACCCAATTAAGGTCTTAAATGAACCATTTTTAGAAAAAATAACCATTAAGAACTTTAAAATAGTCTTCCCCCAATAAGATGAAAAGAGTTTCCATGTTTTACAGCATCTGTTTGCAACATGTCAGAGTTGGCAAACAGGTTAGACTATAATCAGAAGAGGCTTGCTGTTTGGAAGCAAGACATGTAATAGTCCTCAATATTTTGCCTGATTAAGCATTTAAACTAAGATTTGAATATACAATCCAACATAGTGAATATGGGATGTTATGATTAAGTCCTCTGGGGTCTAACCCCACTCCTTCCTAATCCCTTATACGAAACTTTCTTCTATAGTTTTGTTATATAGTCAGTAAGAGCCTAATCTGTGATATGACATTCCCACATGAAGGGTCTTGGAAAACATAGGAAATTATTATATCCAAATTAGAGTTAGTTGTATTACAAATATACCTTTCTATTAACATATATTTGGAAATTTTCAAAACTAATATTTTTGGCATTTGTTATAAAGACCTTTCATACATTAACATATACTTATAGCATGAAATTTTAGACCACTTCTCAGGGAAACAACACCAAAAAGCTAAGTTGAAATATCTGAATTCATATTCTAATTGTAAAAGTTTTTCAACTGAAAATAGTTTCTTTGTAGGTCTTTGCAAATAATATTTTATTTTAGACCTTCAGAAAAATATCTGCCACATAGTAAGTATAGCTGAATAAATGAATTAATATAGAAATACCATAAATATTTTAGAACAAAATTTCCTTGTAGCAAAGAATCATATCCTCCTTTGAAATCCTTTCATCATAGTATATAATTCAATATATTGATAAGAAAAGAATTATTCTTTTTTTTTAAGAGAGATTTTTTGCTATAGGGTGCATATATTCATTGGAGAGACAGAAGAGACAGAGAGATGGAAAAACAAGACATCACCCCCCCAGAAAGGATGGCCATGCCTCAATCCCTTCTCCTCCATTTTCCTCTCGGGATTTGGGGCACACATGCACATGTGCCCACTGTGAGTTTTAAGTCAATGATTCCAGGACTCGAACCATGACTGACCACCTGGGAGTCCAACAATGTAACCATTACACCATCTGATGGTCCCAAGTATTATTCTGCATTAATACCAAAAGACACTTAAAGGACAAAGCAATCATTCATATCACCTCCAGAATGAAACTCTTACATCCTCCAAATGACACATCACTCATTTGTTTATGGGACATTGCTCATCAAAATGAAGCCTTTAGGGACTCCATAATACAATGTCCTAAATATAGTTTGTGTTTAGTGGATAGTAGTTGAATGAATTAATGAATAAAAATGTGGGTGAATACTTTTTATGACCGTCTTTTATAGTTTTAAATTTCTTAAACAGAAGGTGTGTGAAGACAGTGTAACTTATTTCCCCAGGAAAAAACAAGGAAATCAATCTGTTAATATTAAAAGGAGTGTTAGTACAGAAATCTACAACTGCAGTGTACATATACTTCCTATGACAATAACATTTTAACATGTCAATGTTTTTTATGTTTTAGGCAAATGATTTCTATCTGGCAGCAGCAAAGGATTCTATGAATCTGTTGTTACATGTAACATACTACTAATGGATTATGTGTTCCACATTTTTAAAGTTGCTTTAGGGTATGTGAGCTTGCCAGAGACAGAAAGAGGGGAAGAAGGAGAAAGCACCTGAGGTGCAGCCATTCCTCAATCCCTTTTCCTCTATTTCTCTATCCTGTTGGGATTTGGAGCATGCATGTACATGTGCCTGACATGTTTTTCTGCCAAGGCCAGGATATGAACCGAGGTCAGTCAGGTACTATCCAGCTTTCTGTAAACATTAGGCTCCTAAAACTGGTCTCTCAATCTATTTTTAAATATTATCTCTTACAGCTTAATTCTGTTCACCTAGATATAATTCAGACTGTATTTTTGTAAAAATAATTTAGAAAATGCATGCCTATGTTTCACAGAGAACAAAATGATTTTTTCTAGCCCACAGGTGACAATTGCCTTTCAAGGATACAGTTTATTCACATTTGGTTTTACGAGTTTTATTTCAGTTCATTGCTCTTTGTAAAAGTGGGTGAAGAATTAATTTTGCCTTTTTCCTTATACACTTGTGAACCCTACATTTTTAATGAGAATAGAGCCCACCACCTGGCATTTTATGGATAATCAAGTAACGCTGTTTCAAATTCTAATAGGAAGAATCATCATTCTGTTTCTGCAGCTGGTTAACACGACTGTTTCTGAACTGCTGATACCTAACATGGAAATAAGGTTGAGAAAGTCAATGGGTGGGCCAGACATGGACGATATGGATTCCAAGGTCCGTTGTCTACTCAGGGATTCTCAGCTGTTGCTGGTGATGAAACAGATGAATATTTATAATCTCATTTACTGAATCATGCATAGACATTATATCCAAATAATACTAAAACAAATTGTAGGAGCTCCACTCTGGTATTTTACATGAATTATTTAAGAATCTTCACAACCTGGATTGTTGTATCTCAACAATCCATGTTTTGTAAAACTTATAAATAGCATGACCACATTCTAATCACATCATTCAAATATTTTTCTAAGATATATATACACCGACAATGAATTGCCTCATTTTTCAATTTCCTCTCAAATCTCATTGTTTTGTCAATTATTTCTCAAATGAAGTGACTATTGGAATTTTTAAAAGGCAATTTAGGAGAAAAAATAAATTCATATATCATGGTTAAATCCCTACTCAGTTTTTCTCTTAATCGCTAAAGAGCATATGTGCTTGTCAGAGAGAGAGAGAGTACATATGCCTTTTTCTTATGGCCACATTGCAATCACTTCTCCTCTATTACTCCATTCCATCAGAATTTGGGGCATGCATGGATGCACACACAACTGGTATGTTTTTCAAGTTGTCGGCGCTAGGACTCAAACCATAGTTGGCCATGCAGACTCTGGCTCCCTTTGCACAGGGCTTAAGTGCTGTGCTACAAAGCTCCCTACCAAGTTTTAATTTTGTATATCTTATTTATTTGGTAAATGTACCACCTGAACGCAATATGTTCTCAAAGGTAAGTTGTTACAATTACAGCTGAACTATAATTGTTATATTACTCAAACTAGTCACATTTCAGAATGTGAAAATCAGATGCCTCAAAATGGCTTATACAATTCGATTTACCCATTATCTTCTGGAGAGTTAATATCAAGTAGAAAACTATAGTTTAATTTTCTCTAATACCACTAAAAGTTTTAAATATTTTAATATTAAATAAATGATTATAATCTTATTACTATGGCACAAAATAAACTTGATTGACTCCAGAATTTATAAGACTTAAAATATAATGTCATATGGTTTATTAGGCAATGTAACTGGAAGTAACTAAAGGAGTTAAACACTGGTCTTCAATGATAGCGAGGAAGTTCTAATTCTTTCTTCTAAAAAGCAGTGATTAAAGAAAAACTGGTTCTTTGTCTACCAGGTATTACTATTACTCGCTTAAAAAAAAAAAAGAAATTAAGACACTGTCAAAATCTCCGTGTCTCTGGGACCAGCAGTTGGCGTAATGGCTATGTAGCTGGACTGCCATGCAGTTGACCACAGTTAAGTCCCAGATCCAGTGGCTTACACTCACTCTGGGTGCGTGTGTGTGCGTGCCCAAGATCCCAAAAGGAGAATGGAGGAGAAGGGATTGTGGTGTGGCCATCCCCCCTGGGGGTGATTTCTCACTTTCTGTCTCTCTGCCTCTCTCTGTCTTTCTGGCAAGCGCACGCGCCCTATAGCAAAAACCTCTCAAAAAACAAAAAAATCTCCCTGCCTCAGTCTCCCAGTTGGAACTAAGGGACATGCCACCACACCCAGATGTTTTAGACAGTCTCAATCTATGTTGCCCAAGCCAATCCTGAGCTAGCTATCCTCCTGCCTCAACTTCCCTGAGTCGTAAGGTTACAGTTTACACACCACTGCCTCGGCCTTCAGGTTGGACAGGAAAGCATGTGGTCTTAGCCCACAGAGCACAGTGTCTTATTGGCCCATACCTCCATCACTGGCCCCTAATACTACTTTAAAACATCACTCCACACACTAAAAAAGGTTTTTCATTAAAATTTCTTTCCAAATGATATGATATTTTAGGCAAAATTAACCTATGTACCTAACAAAGATCTACAGGTTGGCTCAGGCTGATGAAAAAAACTGAAGTAGATATTTAAATCACTCACCTGGTCTTCCTCAAGAGTGCTATCCACAAGTACATTAGTCACTTGCACTGGTCCCTTTCCAGTTATATGCCCTACTTTCAGATTCCTGGGAGAACACAAATACACTCTGCAGCCATAGTTGTGATGCCTGTAACACCTCCATTTTATCAACTGTCTTAGGAATCATCCAAGTTGTAATGTTGATAGAGTTTTCGGAACACCTATGCCTTACAACTTGGTTGTTTCAGCAGAGAAAGTTCAGTTTTTCAGACATTGCCTTCACTGTCTATTGCGAGGACAGGTGGGACAGTGAGACAAACAAAAGATTTGACCATTAAACCAATTTTTAGCAGGCCAGTTGAGTAAAAGAAGACAATGTTGACAGTCAACGGTTGAGCAGAACTTTCTTCCAGTAGCCCTAAGCTTCCTGTGGAGGAGTTCTGAGACCCAGACCCAGTGGCTTGAAAATCACACTGGGAAAGGGTGCATGCATGCCTTTAATCCCAGTAGGAGAATGGAGGAGAAGGGATTGCAGAAGTGACTATCTCCCAAGGCAATGGGAGATTTTCATTTTCATATTTTCTCTTTCTCTGCCTCCTTCTCTGGCAAACACATGTGCCCTAGACAAAAACCTTAAAAAAAAAAAAAAAAAAAAAAGAGTAACACCACAACACACTAGGCCTTTCTCCTCCCCTCTAGGCACCTCTACCAAGGAGAAGAGGAACTATCATCAGAAGAGCTAAAAGAGGGAAAAGGACCTAGGCTTGCAATGCAAATGGCTCTTTC
>NW_006160015.1:3485073-3496957 GCF_000334495.1 Tupaia belangeri chinensis
TCTGTCCAGCCCAGAGGGGAAACAGCAGAAGCCGTTGATCGTCCAGATGTGCCAGCAGCTATGAGGGCAAATCTATTAAATTCTGCTGGAAACTGGCAGCAGGCCCTTTCGACCTAAGATCTAAATGCAGATCTACAATCAGCTTTTAATCTCCATTTGTCACTTTAATCTCCATTTATCCATTGCCTCTATACAGTTTCTCATTTGGTGCCAAATTATGGGAGCAAAGGAGAGAGAGGGTTGCTGTCGACTCCGTACAAACGCTCTAATTTAGTTACAACCCTGGGGGGGAATGTCCACGTGAATCTTACTTTATGGGAGAAATAAACACACAAATAAATTGTTAAAGATAAAAAGTGTGAAAATGTTAGGACAGAGATACAACATGTCTGGGAGCACATTAAAGGCAGAAGGGGATTCTAAATAAGGGACTGTGTAGAGGCGTCAGTGACAACTATAAGCAGAACTTGAAAGCATTTTGGATATGAAAAGCAACATACATAGAAGAGAGGAAAATGTTTCAGGTATACAAAAATAAAATAAACATTTTAAAGTTTATTGATTTCATTTCTTCTAGAAAAAAGTGAGAAACAGGCACCCTCAACAGCATCTTGAATGATCCTCCCTCACCATGATCTTCTAGCTAGCCAGGATCACAGGTACACACCTGGTGTCTTGCAGGATGACCTGGCATTCAGACCATGGTTTTTCATGAGTCTCTAGCATTATAGAGTGGTGTCCTACCACCTCACCACCATGACTGGACTGAGAAATAAGATCATTTATATTTGTAAAGTTAGCTTAAAAGAAATGCACTGTAAAAGATCCTATCTGATATCTAATCTCTTGATACAATATAAATGCTATCTACACATATGTGGGGTCTTCAAAGAGTTCATGAAAAATTGTTGTGAAAAAATTATGCATAGATTTCCAATGTTTTGGTGCCAAAATAAAAATAAGTGAACTTTAATTCCATTTCACAATTTCTTCAAAAAATTTTTGAAGTTTTCTACATATTGGATTGTCAGAAAAGTCATGACTTTTATGTTTTTCCATGCAAAAATGAGTTATGACTTTCCCCAATGACCCAGTAGAACTGTGTGTGTGAATGTGTACACATAAGCGTAAACTCCCAGAAAAAGCTCTGGTAGGAAACATATATTCAATTGAGGAGAAGAAACATGAGATTACAGCCGGCTGGGGACTTGGAACATGTACTCACACCCATGTTGTCATGTACCCTGCAAACTATTATTCAGTGAAATAAGAGAACTAGAAAGGAAGGATAGAGAAAGGCAAGGAGAATTACAATGAGAAGCACATGGCAATAGAACTTCACAAGCCTTAATTTACTTGTTTATTTAGAAGTTACTCTAAGACTATAAAATGTCAATGAGCGATCATCATAAAAATCAGTATATATTAGATTGATATAAAAGTAGAAATAAATAACCAGATTTCCAACTGATAGAATGAGAGATAAATGTCATGGGGATACTACTTCAAAAATTATAGGCTGCATCTGTCTATCTGAATACATCAAAACTTAATTTTATTGTCTTTTCACTGATAGAACCCTGAATGAGTCAATACTACATTAGATTACTTCCAAACTTGTGACATGCCTCCAATTACTCATCAAGTATACAATCACTCAGAAAATAATATTGCTAATAAAAAAGCACTAATCTCTAGGATAAAATATGTATTTCCACACCTGTTTCAATGCATTTCTTCTCTGTTTCAATGATAAAACATTCATTTCTCCTATGTGTCTTATAATGTAATAATCCTCTTGTTTCAACTAATTTTGATTATGATAACAGTTATTAATATTCTCCCCCCCCCAAAAAAAAAAAACAATAAAAGAGGAAAGAGGTTCTGATCTTGGCAAAGAGCTAAAGGTAGGCTTCCCAAAGAAAATGAGGTATGAGCTGAAATCTGAAGGACACACCAGAAATGGCCTGTTGAAGGGGAGGGAAAAAGAGAAGAGAGCAACCGGGTAGGTCTTGGACAGAGTTGAGTAAGTGCCAGAGGGCTGATTTCAGTCTGTTGGGAATAGAGAACACCAGAGCGGAGTGTCCTGAGGGCCATGTTAAACTCTTTTGTCATCTTTTTGTGTGTGTTTGTTTCTGCTATAGGGCACATGCCCCACTGATAAGAAACAGAGAGAGGAAAAGTGAGAAATCGCCCCCCAGGAGGGATGGCCACACTGCAATCCCTTCTCCTCTAGGAACCTGGGGCTCACACAAACGTGCCTAGCACAAATGCTGGCTTGTTTTCAAGTCACTAGGCCAGGGACTAGGACTCAGACTGTGTAGTGGATGATGTGGGATCCATCTGCGCCAACCTTCACACCAACTGCTGCCCCTATTTTGTCTTCTTTCTAAAGGCACTGGAAGATGGTGCAGTGTGAACCAGAGGAGCAGCATTCTGGAGGCCCCTCTGGCTTAATTAATCCATCTTATCAAGCAACTTCTTATTCATGTGTTTCCAGACGAGATGGACTCAGCTGCAGCGAATGATGACTAGTTAAAATGCTAAGGTGATATAGTCCACCACTCTCTTCCTCAGTTTCATTTAGAACTGGTCTTTGTGTAGCCAGAGAGGCTGCATCCACACACCTCACCTCCACTACACCTCTCTGCAGGCAAGAATCCTTCTACCTGGTCATTTGCCATATTCTCAGGCACAGAAAGTAGTACCTGTCTTACAATAGATTTTCTCACTGACCAAGGATCCCAATATTCAAATTTTAATATTAAATGAAGATTTTCCAAGATTTGTCTGTATGACTCTGTGTTAGGTTATCCATATGAACTAGACAGAGATTTTAATTTGGATACACATGTACAAATACAAGGGAACTTCAAAACATTTATGGAAACATGGAATAAAACTACAAGTTCAGATTGGTGCCAAAAAATGTGCAATCCATACACAGTTTTTTTTATAACATTCATTTTTTATTAACATGTTGAAGAACCCTCATACACAGAATAAGTCTTGCAAAAATGGTATGGACTACATACCAACTGCCCAAGGGTTTCTTTATGTATGTTCAAGAATGTATAAGTTTGCATTTCAAATAATCCTCTCATGATTTTTTACCCTAGAGAAAGGCACATAACCCACACTAAAATACCTTTTATGATACATAAAATGCTAAAATGAGTCCTAAGAAAACTATGCAAATATAGATCACTTATTTTTAGGTCAAAATGGATACGATCTAAATTAAGGGGCTAGTTACTAAGGTTACAAAGAAAGTGAATAAAGCAAAACAGTATTTCCATCACTCTTATTAACAAGTTTAAAAACATGTTCAACCACATATATCTTTACAAAGAGAGCTATAATAACACTTTATAATAACATTTTCCCCAAGAGCTATATGTCTGCTAATCTAACCACATTTATTCTTTTTCAACTATTATATACAATACCTTTCTCTAAACAAGTATAAAAAGCCTTATCCCTAAAGGTTGATGAAAATTTAGGTGCATAATCTAATAAACTGTTAATTTGGCCAGGTCACATCTGGCTTTAAAAAAGGAAACAGTGGATAATGTTTTAATGATATTTGGTCTTTTTCCAAATTCCAGAGACCATACAAAATTATTTCAGTCCTAAAATTCTGAAATTAGTCACTGAAACCATTTATAGCGACTGAAAATAATGTCACACCTTTATGTGGCTCTTTATAATTTGAAGTGCTTTCATTTATATTAGATCACTTACAAATAAAAGATCAAAGTTAAAGGCATAAGAATTGAAAGTTATTAACCTAGAAAATGAAAGAATACACCCTAGCCTCAGGTGAATCATCAAATATCTAAAGATTGTTCTTAAAACAATTTTTACAATAAAATGACAAAAAGAAAAACTGGCATGAATTTCTTTATGAGAAATTCAAGTCTGACAAAACATTTTCTGGTTGAAAACATCTGTTGAAAACTATAAATGAACCACCCATGAGATCAAGGGGGAAACTCCAATGCCTTTAATGACCTAACCTCAGGTCTTCTTGAAGGAGCTCATTTGGTGAATCTTTAATTTACCACTTAAAAGAAAATCATAATTTTGCAAATTACTAAATTTTTTTAGGTTCTTGCAATATGGCATGTGCACTCGCCAGAGAGAGATAGAGACAGTGAGAAGGAAAGTGAGAAATCACCCTCCCAGGAGGGTGGGAGTAGCCATACCACAATGCCTTCTCCTCCATTCTTCTCTCAGGATTTTGAGCACACACACATGTGGCATGATTTTCAAGCCTCTAGGTCTGGGACTCAAACCATGGTTGGCCATGTGGGGGTCCAGTGCCTAAACCACTACGTTGCCTGCTGGCTCCAAAATTTCTATTCCTAAAACTCGAATAAAACGAAGTCAGCAGGTGGCTTAATGGTTAAGGTACTGGATCTCATGTAGCCCACTCAGATTTTTGAGTCCTGGACCTGGTGGTTTGAAAAACAGTCTGGGCACATGTGCATGCTTACCCAAAATCCCAAAAGGAGAATGGAGGAGAAAGGATTCTGGTGTGGCCATTGCAGTTGGAGGGAGAGGTGCTTTCTCACTTTCCCTCTGTCTCCCCCCAGTAAGCACACATACTCTACAGCAAAACTCTTACCAAAAAAAAAAAAAAAAGAAGCAAACAAAAAAAAGCTGGAATAAAATGGGTTGTAACTCATTTGAATGCATCTGTACCCTAGAAATAAGTCTCCTGCATATTCCCAACCATCTAACCTGTAAACCTCCACATTTTAATATCACAATATTGCTATTAAAAGAAACTAGCACAGCTGACTCTCATTATTAGTGAGCTATCATTACTCCAGCTTAATTTGGGCTTTACAAGTTATGTGCTTTATAGATCAGTAAGTCATAAACTAAAATAGGTGTCATAGTCTGTTTATAATCTCTTTCACATCCAGAAAACATGAGTCCCTCAGTTCATTTTTATGCAAGAATTCTAAGTCATCATTTCTTTGTGCCTCTTGAGGAATACATGACAGGGTGAGGAATAATAAATCACATTTTACTACTTAAAAAAATGGTGAAAGCCATAAGGCTATATATAATTCTCTATTACCTCTGCCTTCCATAAATGATATTTACCAGCAGAGTCCTAACACTGACATTTAATCTCCTTAAACTCTGATCAAGTTATTAACGTTACCTATATTTAACTGGAAAACAGTCATTTTCCTTTATTTCAACAGTGAGGGGGCAAAGCTAACAATGTGCATACCCTAAAGCTCTCTGTGTCTATTTTCAGACTCAAAGCCCTTAAAATACAGTCCATGCTAGGCCAGGACAATTCAAATATTGACTCATATAAAACCGAATAGCATTAACTCCCCTTCTTTCTTCTTATTAATGAGGGAACTGAGTCATACAAGCTCTATACATTCTTCTACCTTCAAGGGATGTGTTTCTCCCACTTCATATTAGCACTTCCGCAGTTTCCTTGATCCCTATGATCACATATTTGGTGACCTTTATGCTTGTTAAGGTCACAAACAAGTACCATGTACATGGGTAGATCCAACTGTTAGTATGTCTATAATGTTTGATCCACAAGAGGTTTCTTATTAGTATAAAATATTCACAATAAGAAACTACATGCAAATTAAAAAGAAACAGTTGTGATATGTATGTATATTACTTGTATTTTTAATGAGTAAAATTGATCTATAAAGCACTAATTAGGTTTTAGTGAGAAAAGGAAAGCAGAATTCCTACTTTTTTCCTGCTTATTGATAATCTGTATAAACATATAGAATTAAATTTAAATAGCTCTGAAGATTCCTAGTTTGTTAGACTGAGCTTTGATTATACATCCACATGTACACTCGTGGACTGTTAAGTGTTTAACAACTAGCTTTCCAGGAAATAAGGCCCTGATTTTCAGTGCTGACCAATTTCTATGGTATAAATACTCCTCCGTTGGTTCATTTCAAACTACACATGTGAGGAAAACTACCTTGTAAAGTGCCTGAAATTTTAATAATTGGCCCCAGTGAGCCACTAAAAGCTGGCTTCAGCACACTATTGAATGTACATGAGTGTATATATACACATACTTAAATACATACAAATACATTGATATATATTAGACACATGAATAACTTAGATACAGTTGTAAACAAACATATCAATTTCTTCAAAATTTATGGGACTTCTTTCTAAGGGTCAAAATTTCACTTTACATGTCCTATCTTTCTAACCACATATCTTATTATAATTGCTTTTGAGGTCCCTTATAGAGTAACATGAATGGTTTTGAAATGCATCAGCATATAAGCATATAATTAGTTATGGCCATATGTTTGGTGCCTAAAATAAAACAGCCAGATTTAAGAACTCAGACATCAGACCTCTAAGAAATTTCATAATCTGATCTTTTTTATCATTTTTCAAGGAGCTCTTATAGAAATCTGCATTGGTGAATGAAGACTAGGCTTCCTTAAAGAGTAACTCACACATTCTATCCCAGACATAAAGTATTTAGTTATTAGTGTACCATTAACCTCTTTTTTTTTTTTTTAAGTTTTTTGTGATAGGACACATGCACTTGCCAGAGAAGAGAGAGAGAGAGATATAGAGAGGTAAACCGAGAAATCACTCCCCAGAGGGGATGGCCACACCACAATCCCTTCTTCTCCATTCTCTTCTCGGGATTTTGGACATGCATGCACATGTGCCCAACATGATTTTCAAATCACCAGGTCTGGAACTCAGACTGAGGTTGGCCATGTGGGGATCCAGTTGCCATAACTGCCACGCCCTCTGTTGGCCCCTTAACTTCCCATATTTAATTATTCTATTTTTATTTACCACAACTTTCTCTTGCCATGACACATAGTTGCTAAAGAGAACAGCTATCTGAAGGAATTCACAAAACTCAAACTATCCATTCATCTGTTCCATCTGAAGTTGAAAGTTCTAGACCCTTGCACAACTACCAAGGGCCCCACGGCAATAAACAAGACAGCATCAAGCACGGCAAGGCCAAGAGCCTCAAACATCACCCATCTTCACCCATACTTACCATCATGTGGATAGCACCCTCTGGGGTTGTGCAGCATGAAAGGCCGGACACTCTCGTTTGCTGCTATTGTGAGACAACATGGAAGATGTGGTAACATCAAACAAAATGTTCAATGCCAGGTGGCCCCATACCATAGTAGTTGAAGATATGAATCCCATGTGGCAAACCACTGTTCAAGTTCTGGCCTGGTGACTTGTGGGATACATCAAGTGCCTGGGCATATGTGCCCAAAATCCCAATGGGATGGAGCGGTAGAGAAGAGGGAATTACGGCATACCCCCAATCCACTAGGAAGTTCTCTCTCTCTCTCTCTCTCTCTCTCTGTTTCTCTGGTGTACCCTCTGGCAATTAAAAACATTTTTGCTCAATGCCTACCACTTCTTTCCTAGCAATTCCGCTTTCTCTACAGAGATAAACTCTCAATTTCATAAAAAGGTTTGTATGTAAGGAAATACATTATAGTTTTGTTTACAACAGCAAAAATGAAACCATGGCAGGGCTGGCAGGTGGTGTGGTGGTTAGGGTGCTGGACTCCCACATGGCCGACCACAGTTCAAGTCCCAGACCTAGCAGTTTGCTTTCTCGTTTTCTCACTTTCTCTCTTTCTCTCTCTCTCTGTTTTTCACTCTGTACTCCTCTGGTCAAATTAAAAAATAATGAAATAAAATAAAGTTAAATAAATAAAATTTAAAAAATGAAATAACAGCAATGTCTAGGAACTAGCTAACTCAAGAGTAACTAGATGACACAATGGAATAAATTACAGCCTTAAGTGGTGGGGTTGAAAGGGGGCAAGTCCTTCTGCCTCTGAAATAAATTTCCAGATAAATCAGTAAGTAGAATAATATTTTAAAAGGTATATAATATCATTTGAGTTAATACATAAAATGCAAATATTTTTTGGAGAGGTTTTTCGCTATAGCGCGTGCTCTCGCCAGACAGAGAGAGACATTAGAGACAGAAAGTGAGAAATCACCCCCCAGGGGGGATGGCCACGCCACAATCCCTTCTCCTCCATTCTCCTCTCAAGATCTTGGGCACACACACACACGCGCCCGGAGTGAGTTTTAAGTCACCAGGTCCAGGACGCGAACTGCAGTCGACTATGTGGGAGTCCAGCGACATAGCCATTATGCTAACTGCTGGTTCCCCATGCAAATATTGTGTATACATAAACTATCAATGAAAGGATCGTAAGTGCCTTTGAGAATGACTAACTCTGCAGCCAGCAGGTGGAATGGTCGCTAAGACACTGGATCCCCACCATGGCTGACTATGGTACGAGTTCCAGACCTAGCAGCTTGCTTTCTTGCTTTGTCTCTCTCTCTCTCTCTCTTTCTTTCTATTTCACTCCATTGCTCTCTGGTGAGCAAACTTTCCTTACAGCAAATTAGATTGAATAATTCTTAAAAAAAAAAAAAAAAAAAAGATGGCCTCTGAAGGCCAAGCCTTTTTATTATTGAATGTTCTTCTATTATCAATTCACAAATAAGCTTTAAAAAACAAAACCATCTAGAAAGATTGGTTGTGATGTGTCAATTGTCTGAATTTTAATGGACTTTTAGCCTTCACGTTTCTTTTCTCAGGAGAACTTAAGTATCACCTGGCACGCCGGGCATGTGTGCGTGCGTGCCCAAGATCCTGAGAGGAGAATGGAGGAGAAGGGATTGGGGTGTGGCCATCCCCCCTGGGGGGTGATTTTCTGTCTCTCTGTCTCTGTCTGTCTGGTGAGCACACGCCCTATAGCAAAAAAAAAAAAAAAAAAGAAAAAGATCCTCATTTCCACTCCACTTTTAAAATTGCTCCCTCCCACTCAGGCTTTCTGGAATCCTTTTACTTTTCCTCTGCTAAGGAGATGTCTAAAGCCATTATCCCTAAAGTAACTTTTGCGACAATCCTAGATCTAGACTTGAGAATGGTAAAGGTTATTTTTGGTTTGCAGAAAGTTTGAGAAACTAAGAAAAAAGTGGTGAGGAAAGAGAGAATGAGCAGGAATTTGCCTAAAAATGTGAAAAGCTTGAAGGTTGAGGGGATATTTCCTGTACACTCACCAATATGTTCAGAATTTATGTATCCTAACTCCAACATCAGCACTTTTCTTAATGACTACACATTAAAAATTTCAGACACAAGTGCCGGGTGTGTGTGTGTGTGTGTGTGTGTGTGTGTGTGTGTGTCTGTGTGTGGACAGAGAAGAGATAAAAGTGAATGATGCCAGAAAGACTAAAATTACTATGTCTTCATTAATCTGATTTTTTCCAGCAACATTTACCTATTCTCAATATTTTTCACTAAACCTCAGGTTGACATCTCAAAAGTGAGCAGACAGTTAAATCCACCAGCTAACAAGCTTATCTGTTTGTCCTACCCTGGACAAAATACACATGAAATAAATGAAATGGCATAAACCTATCTCTGGTGGAGCTGAAAATCTTCAAACAGCAACCATGTTTCTCAGGGAATTTTGGAGTGGTCGATTTATGTCCAATATCCCTAGGGAAAGGAAAAGGTTTGTTTTTTTTTTTTCTTTTGTTTTATACAAAGAAAATACAAAATTTATTTATTTAGAAGTGACGTTCATATATTGGATTCTTTCTATACCTTAGAAATAGAAAAAGCAATATTTATGCTGCACTTAAACACAGCTGTTTGAAAATCATAGTGGATGCTCATATCATAATCAGAAATTAATTACTAAAATGTTATTCAGAAATTAATTACTAAAATGTTATCATTCATAAAAAATAGGAATCCTGGGAAAAACAAAAAAAAAAACAAAAAAAAAAAAAACAGGGGATTCCCTGAAATTTGAATTACTGATTTGAAAATCTCAATGTTTCCTACTATAAAAAATCATTCTGCAATCGCTCTTTCCACTGCTTCCTGAACTGTGTTCCTCTAGATCCTTTCTCCCTAACTACTCACACCCCGAAGAACTGACTGTAGGAGGAACAAAGTATGCTCAATAATCAATATAGACTTCAGAAGAGGGATTGAAGACATGTGATTATACTTCTTGGTCTTTGGATCTGTAGGAGTAAGAGCTTTCACTTTCCTTCTGGAAGAATCAGCAGCTGTTAATGAAGGAATTTGCTTTTCATAGCAAAGGGTCTTGGGAAAGGTGTCCGAGTGCAAGCATAAAAAAGATAATGGTGCAACCTTGCCCACCATGTCTATATAGTTCAGTGTAAACCAATATTAAACTATGAAAAAAAGGAAAGGAAATATAATCAAATTATAATTTGTATCATGAAGACTACTTTTCTTGAAATATTATTTTCCCAAAATGCTTTTTGCTGCCCATGTTAACTAGTGGCCCCCACACATTCTTAGTTCACCTCTTGGGTAGTCCAACACTGTCTTTCATTATTACTTTCAGCAGCACCATAAGAAAGAGTATTAAGAATACAAGAGTCAGAGTTCGGCCAAGTCTACGTAAAATAAATTTTAAGTCTTACATTTGATTTTCCCCATTTAGGATGATGCTGTGACAATGGGTCCTGTAATGTGATTTAAATATAACAATGTTCTAGATACTGACCACTAATAGCATAAATTGAGAAAATGGATGATTTTTGGCTTTTTCTTTTTTTTTTTTTTTTGAGAGAGGTTTTTGCTACAGGGCACGTGCGCTGGCCAGAAAGACAGAGAGAGACAGAGAGACAGAAAGCAAGAAATCATCCCCCAGGGGGGATGGCCGCACCACAATCCCTTATCCTCCTTTCTCCTCTCAGGATCTTGGGCACGCATGCAAATGCGCCAGGCGTTAATTTAAACCACCGGGTCCGGGACTCGAACCGCGGTCGACTACATGAGAGTCCAGGACATAGCCATTACGCTAAATGCTGGTCCCTAAACATGAACAATAACAACATGCATCTAAGAGGTGGTCTTAAGAAGTCCAACTTAACTTATTCTCAATTTAGTAATTTACTAATACAGTATATCAGTATATATTATATTCCTCCCCCCAACAAAAAACTTTTTTATTTTTTTAGGTTATTGTTCCATAGGGCATGTGTACTAGTTGGAGAGAAACAGTGAAAGAAAAAATAAGAAATTAACTCCCAGGGGATGGCCATACCACAGTCACTTCTCCTCCATTCTCCTCCTGGGATTTTGGGTATGCCCACACACATGCCCAGCACGATTTCTGAGCCACCAGTTCCAGGATTTGAACTGCAGTCAGCCAGCACCTTAACCACCATACCACCTGCTGGTCCAGAACAAAACGTTTTGACAAGTTAGTATTTACTAAAATGAAGTTTCCATTATGGAAATAATTGATGATTGAAACCTACTGCTTTTTACTTCCTTAAAACTAGTTACATAGTGAGAAGTCACAGTAAAAATTATCACAAATATTTGTAAATTTCCTTATTTGATTTTTAAAGAATTATTTATTATTATTAAATTTGTCAAAGGGCTCTCTCACCAGACAGAGACAGAGAGAGAGAGAGAGAGAGAGAGTGAGAAAGCAAGCAGCCAGATCTGGGATTCACATGACAGACATATGTGTATGAGTACAAAACCTTAACCACCATGACATATGTGTGGGAGTACAACACCTTAACCACCATGCCATCTGCTGGCCCTCCCTTTTATTCTTTATTTAATGACAGTTTCATATTATAAAATCTTCAACTTCACTTGTATTTATACAATACTTAGAATTAAACTATCTCAAAGTAAATACACCTGGAACTTTTTTATTTATTTATTTATTTTAGAGGTTTTCGCTATAGGGCGTGGGCACTCGCCAGACAGACAGAGAGAGACAGAGAGACAGAAAGTGAGAAATCACCCCCCAGGTGGATGGCCACGCCGCAA
>NW_006160015.1:3497096-3501811 GCF_000334495.1 Tupaia belangeri chinensis
CCCTACACCTGGAACTTTAAAAAATCATTTTATTTTCTATATTATTCTCTTAGTTCCTTTAAATTTACCCCAAAATGAAAAGACATATAGTCAGTAGTAATACCAATCTCACAAAGCTACCAATGAAGATATTGACATCAACCATTTTTCAAAAATCACTAAGTAATGAAACAGCTTCTGTACTTTGTACACTCTGGTTATAACCCTCACTTGGTAGGATCATAAGTGAGAGGAGAGGGCTGTCTTCTACTCTAGAAATAATTAAATTCCCAAGAAAAATAAACTGGCTCTCTTCCTGGGAAAAAAAGAATTCAAGGAAAATTAAAACAAAACAAAGAACCCATGAAGAATAAAAGAAGATACAGTCTCTTAAAAGGCTTAAGGCTATATATTGAGGATTTGAAAACAACATAAAGCACAATTAAAGTCTATTTACCCTGAGACCAGCAGGTGGTGTGAGGGTTGAGGCTCTGAACTACCACATGGTCAACTACAGTTTGAGTCCCAGACCCAGCAGCTTGAAACTCATGCCAGGTGCATATGCATGCATGCCCAAATCCCAGGAAGAGAATGGAGAAGGGACTGAGGCATGACCACTTCCCCAGGGGTGTGATTTCTTGCTTCCCATTTCACTGTCTCTGGAGAGAGCACACATCCTATGGCAAAAACCTTAAAACACACACACACACACACACACACACACACACTTACCCTATATGAGGATCATATTTTTTTCTTTCTTTCTTTCTTTTTTTTTTTGGAGAGGCTTTTGCTATAGGGTGCATGTGCTCGCCAGAAAGACAGAGAGAGACATCCCCAGGGGGGCTGCAATCCCTTCTCCTCCATTCTCCTCTTGGGATCTTGGGCACACACGCACACGTGCCCGGCGTGAGTTCAAGCCACCAGGTCCGGGACTCGAACCGCGGTCGACAATGTGGGAGTCCAGCAACATAGCCATTATGCTAACTGCTGGTCCCATGAGGATCATATTTTTGCAATATACTCCTAAAAACGATTAATGCCCATTCTTAGGAAACATCCAATAATACACAAATCTTTGTTTTCCTCTTTAACTTCTGCTTGTCTCCTTTTACCTTTAAGAAAGCTCAACTCAGACCCCTCTATAGAACTCCAGGGCTAGCAGATGGCAGAGTGGACTCCCACATGGCCAAACACGGTTCAAGTCCTGGACCTCATGGCCTGAAATTCATGCCAGGTGCATGCATGTGTATGTCCAAGATCACAGGAGAGGAATGGAGGAGAAGGGATTGCAGCATGGCCATTTCTTCTGAGGGGTAATTTCTTACTTTCCCTCTCACTGTCTCTGTCTCTTTCTCTCTGGGGAGTACACACATCCTAAGGCAAAAACCTCTACCAAAAGAAACTCCATGGTTCAGTCCCTCAAGCTTCATAGGCCTGATTACTACAAAAAAACATGGTTTAACTGGATCCCTTTTCAACTAAACACAGTATCAGTTATGGGCTAGCTCTTACGTAGTTCATAAGTATGAATTATGAACATAGACAGTAAAAGAGCAATCACAGTTGAAAGAAATTTAAAAGATAATGGAGTCTGTTTCTAAAGCAGCAATCCAGTGAATAATAATTCTAAGTTGACCCTATAGCCTAGTGGTTAAGGGAGGGAGATTTCCCATGACCTACCAAGATTTGAATCTCAGTTCTGGAGACTTGAAAACATACACTGGGTGCATATGCATGCATGTCCAAAATCCCAACAGGATGCAAAAATGGAGAAAGGATTGCAGCATGACCATGCCCCTTTGGGGGTTCTCTCTGGCAAGTTCATGCACCTTCTGGCAATTAAAAATATTAATAATAAAAAAGGTAAATAATAATTCTACCACTGAAATACATCTCTCCCTCAAGTCTCTGTACTTACTTGCATTAGTGAGCTATGTAACTTTATTTCTCAGTTTCAGAAATTACATGAAGGCAATTTTAGCTAAGATACACATTAAGGTTTTTCACTTCCCTGTCACCATTGATAGCTTAGTTGCAAACAACAAAAACCGACTATGGCTGCTTTAAGCAGAAAAGGATTTACTGACACAAAGAAACCTGGCAGTGACCTATAACTAGAAGATAATATAGGTATAAGTAAAAATCAAGACCAAAGTTAACACCAAGCCCCAGAGGTCATTCACTGGGTGCACTGTTGTAGCCAGTAAACAATTCATGACACGGACAGACCCATCTCCTCACCCTCAGTTCTGGATCTGAAGGACACTGCCGGAACTTTCCACAAGTGACACGTGGCCACTGCTACCTCCAGCATGAATTAGTCACTGCTCCTGCTTCTTTGTGTTACCAACGGCCAATGCAAAGAAGGCGGCAGGTAAATCCAATTGGTCCACTATAGGTCCTACACTTGTAGTGCAGTTGTATCTTGCAAAATAAAAGAAAATGTGAGAGCATCTGGCTTTTTTAATTCTTTTAATCATAGGTAAACTCTGGCTCACATTGAGACTTTAAGGAATGAGGATTTTCAAACCTAGAAAGAGGGCTCAGGTGCAAGCAGCCAGAATAATGACAATGTAGTACCACACAGTTTTATGCATGATGAATCAAATGTCAATACTAGTAATGAGTTATCACTTGCTCTTACGGGAAGGTTTTATTGGAAGATGTCTCTGATGGGAATCATTTTTGCTACTTCTTACCTTCTTTTTAAAAAATTATTTATTTATTTATTTCCATTCGTTATTATTTTTTAATTTGACCAGATAGGGACAGAAAGAGAGAGAAAGTGAAAGCAAGAAAGGAAGCAACCAGGTCCAGGAATTGAACCACGGTTGGCCGTGTGGGAATCCAATGCCTTTAACCACCAAGCCACCTGCTAGCCCCTGCTACTTCTTACTTTCTTAATAACTGAGAATTAAAAGTCTTCAGGATTTGCAATAAAAAGTACACAGCCCAATAATTTGAGAAAATTATCTTAATTCTAAAAAATGTTCATTTTTCTCATTTGAAAAAGTAAATAATCAAATTCGCCTGGGTAGTAAAATAGTAAATGACTTTGGAATCTGCCTGGCTCATCTGCTCACTTGCCTGTGTCCTCAGAAAAATTTATTGTTCTTTTTGTGCCTCGCTTTCTTCACATGTGAAATGTGAGTGATTATATTTAGGATGAAAAGGTGTTGCAAGGATTATATGTGGGACCTATAGAGAACTCAGTAAATGTTCTATTTTATTACATAATATAAATTCAGTGCTGTAATGTAAAGCCCATTTTTAACAATCCCACTACAATTTCCATGGTTTATCTTGATTCTGTTTCATTTCATTAAAGGGCAACCTTCAAGTATATGGATAGGTCGATCATTTGATACCTTTGTTATAGTAGGAGAAAAGAAGAGACAGTCTATTTTACCCTTTTAAAAAGATCAATTGAACAGACCATTCCACTCATTGTAAAACTAATGGTTTTATAACAATGATTTTTTTTTTCCTAGAAGCACAGTTATAGGCGAAAGGCAAGCATGATCTCTCTTTTTCTCCCTTTCAAATCAGGGTGGGGACAATAATGTATGATGTCATTATTATAGTATAAATATCACATCAAAAATATAAATTTTATCCTCTAGATTACAAATTTACCCTACCATGTTTCAATGTTGGTCTCAGTAGGAAATACCTTTGTGTACCTGCTATAACATCGGCTATCTACGACCAAGAATTCACGTGTTCAATAAAATCAGTCAGAATAAAAACTGTCAATATAATAGCTGGACATTAGCATATGCCCAATAGTACACAAGGATACCCTTCATAACAGAGAAGAGAGATGAGTCAGCCCACATTTGCATAGAGGTTGTTTTCTAGAAGCCAGATGAAAGCCCAGGCTATTGTCACGACACGGTACAGTCACCACATGTGTATTGAATGCCTTATCTATGTCAGGTCCTAAGGGCTGTGAAGGAAAACTCAGACATGATCCTTCCTTTTAGGAGCTTACAGATTGATGGGAGACTAGTCAAATATACAAGATTTTTATATTTATAATAAAAAAGTAGAAAGTGATTACTGCTCCAAAATACTTAAATAAAATACTCTGAGAATCAAGAGGAAGGAGAAATTAGTTCTGCTAGATACATCTTTCTTTAGGGAAAAAAAAAAAGTGATGATCTCTTTTGTCCATAGGAAGGCACCTCTTAATCATACTGTCATTAGTCTCTGTCTCATTTTTCTAATGAAATAGAGACACTTCTTAAGAGATTAGAAAACATAATTATATGACTATCATGGCTGAAATTAATACCTTAGTGAATCAACTTCCTGTACTAGACTTTAAAAAAATTTTAGGTTATTGTTTATTGTTATGAATAGTAAACCCACACATAGCCCAAAGAAAACATATTCCTCAAGCTAAAAAATATACCTTTGTAGGGACCAGCAGTTAGCGTAATGGTTACGTTGCTGGACTCCCACATAGTCAGCCGTGGTTCGCGTCCCAGACCTGGTGGCTTAAAACTCACGCCGGGCGCGTGTGCGTGTGTGCCCAAGATCCCGAGAGGAGAATGGAGGAGAAAGGACTGTGGTGTGGCCATCCCCCCTGGGGGGTGATTTCTCGCTTTCTGTCTCCCTGTCTCTCTCTGTCTTTCTGGTGAGCACACGTGCCCTATAGCAAAAATCTCTATTAAAATGTGTGTGTGTGTGTATATATATATATATATATATATACACACACACACACA
>NW_006160015.1:3502317-3512326 GCF_000334495.1 Tupaia belangeri chinensis
GCACACGTGCGCTATAGCAAAAATCTCTATTTAAATGTGTGTGTGTGTGTATATATATATATATATACACACACACACACACACACCCCTTTGTATACATGCTTTTGTTTTTCAGGTTGGGAAATAGATCCGCTGTCCAAGAAAGAGGGTCCCAAGACTATATCTTCAATGTTTTTTCTTTTTTTAATAATTATTTATTTTTGTTATTCATTCATTTATTTTGATTTGACAGAGAGAGACACAGAGAGAGAGAACGTGAGGAGCAAGCCACCACATCGAGGACTCAAACCATGGTCAGCCTTGTGGGAGTGTCCAGCGCCTTAACCACCACGCCACCTGCTGGTCCCACCTTCAATGTTTTTGACAAAATGTTCTATCTTTCATTCAGAGGTCAAGCAAACCACTTAGAAAAGAAACAGCACTATGCCAGCCCGTATCCTGGTGGTTAGATAGCTGGATCCCACATAAATGACCATATAGTTGGAGTCCTGGATCTGGTGGCTTAAAAAGCACACAAGCACATGTGTGTACATTCCCAAAATCCCACAAAGGGGAGAAAAATGAAAGAGAAGAGATTGCAGCATGATCATCGCTCATGTGAGATTCTTTCTCACATTCTTTCTCTCTCTTTCTTCCTCTCTCTTCCCCTCTCCCTCTCCATCCAGTAAGTGCACACACCTTTTGGCAAATTAACAAAGAAAACAGAAAAAAAAAAACAAAAAAAAGGAAAAAGAAAGAAACAGCGCCTTCTATATCATAACTATTCAGTTAGGAGATATTCGGTTTACTATAGGGATCAATATGCAGGACATTCAATGCAATGCTCAAGCTCAAAACTTGAATTCCATGTGGGTGAAAGAAAAAAATTGTAACCTTATTTTTAGAAAGAATTATTAATTTGTACAGATCGACTTTAAGGAAAGAAAAATCTGGGATAATGATAATTTTTTTAACTATTCCTGGAATTCATTCATATCATCAATTGCTGCATTCCAAAAAGGCAGGTGTCTGACTCTTGAGCCATCGGAGTCACGTGCTTCAGTATAACGCTGCCCACTGCAAGCACAGAGCTGGCTAGGCAGAGCCTCCTGTAAGAGCAGTGAATTGGAAGCATCTGGCTTCTCACCAGTTCCATAAATAAGGCTCCCTTGTGCCATGCTTTTAAATACCTTCATTTTAAAATTAGATTTTTGACTTTTTTTCCCTCAGAAACAGCTAAATCTCTGTTGAGCTACCAAAACATATTTTACAACTTAGATTAGTGTGCTCTGCTTTCCTGCCCCCCCCCTTTTTTTTTTTTGCAGCTGCTACTTTTAAGAGAGAACATTTTGCTTTCCAAATGAGAATGGAAGCTTTTATTTAAAGGAGGAAATTTTTCTCTTTTTTTGTCATCTGGGATCTCTCTCTCTCTCTCTCTCTCTCTATATATATATATATATATGTGTGTGTGTGTGTGCGTAAGATCAGAACTTGTCAAAAACATCTTTATATGCAAACTGCAACACCACAAGAATTTAAGTGTTCACATTTCAAACACGATAGAAAACACAAAAAGTAACTGAAAAATAAACCAAATCAGATCGTGAGGGTATAAAAAAAGCCAACTTCATTTTTCACTTTTAAACCAACTGGAACAAATTATTGCACCATCTATGGATGAGAATTCATTAAAGGGATTCACAGAAAAAAAATGGTTTTTTTTAGTCCCTTATGGCCAAAATATAGCCACATTATTAGTGTCATATTTGATTATCAAAATAGTTATGTCTTTTTACATAATCATGCATGCTTTACAAAGGTAGATGTGATGTCTACGAATTTTTTAAATACACACCACAAAGCTACACGAGTTAAAAACAATTTGGGGGTAATATATCTTCCTCGGTAGTTATACACAGTTTCTGAAGAACAGATGCATGGTCTAGTGGGTCACTGGAAAACTCCTGCTGCATTTTTGCATAGAAAAAATACATCATGACTTTTTCGATGATCCAATATTTACTTGAACAAAGATCAACTGATGAAACTTTGTTAAACTAGAGCTGCCTCTGAGTTGCCTTTTTCTTAGGGAGTTCATAGGGCATGGTCCATGTAACAGAGCAATTTAACTCCATATTCACTATATTATTAGGTTTCATCCACTATATGAAAAAACAATTAATATCATGTAAGAAATAGATTATTCTAGCAGAAAAAAAAAAAAAAAAAAAAAGCACTGCAGAATCTTGAATACGGACTCATTTCTCTTCCCTTCCTTCCAGTGGGTTACCATTACATATCCTCCTCCAGGCTCCCAGAGCTTCCATCACTCCACACAGCACATTCTACTAGAATCATTCATCCTGATGTCTATCTTCACTACTTTATGTATAACTCAAGGGCTATTCTTTAAACCAGGTCATTAAAAGTAAATTTGTGTTCACCTGTACTGATAGAAGCAAGAGAATCTAAGGAGGTAACTGCTTCAAATGGAATTCGCAAAATTGAAGTGGTTCCCCTGTACACTTCACCAACACAATTTATTATTCAAAGCCTCCGTGGTACATAGATCATTGCAAAGGCATTACAATTTGACTGCTTTATCCCAAAGCCTGACTACTTAAACTTTTTTCTCTATCAACTTCTTTATCTCCCAGGAAATGTCACTGCCATTTAAAGTTCCCTTTACATTTAACTTCTCTAATCTTTCCAGGTATTTGAAAATTGCTGTCAGTGATAGCTAAAATATGCCACATTTTGAAAAAACATTTTGATAGACATATACCTATATATAGCAGTACTTCAGTGGAGAAATGTATGCTTTAAAATAAAATGAATGCAACAAAATGCATGTTCCACACAATAAACTCTGGTGGGTGTACTTTCACAAATTGATTTTCTCTGACTGAAGCTAATATAGCTTATCAGCTACAATTCTTTAGAAAATATAAAGATGTTTTTATGTCACACCATTTAATTTTTATCTTATTGAAAGTTGTTGGAAGTCCTACCTGGCATAACAAAACAAAACAAAAACATAGTCTCTTCCTATTTCCATTCAAGGAGAAATGATTTATTGAGTACAGCTAGAGTTTGGATAACAGTTTGTCTCCCAAGGGTTCATGTGTTGGAATTTGGTCCCCAATGTAATGGCGTACAATCTTAAGAGGAGATACCTAGTTGGCAATGACTGGATCGTGGAAGCATCACCCTTCATGAACAGATTAATGGTGTCTCATGAGACAGAGAGAGAGAGTTCTCTGGCAGGAAGGGGTGAGTTCCCGCTAGAGCAGGTGGCTGCAGAGATGCTGTAGGTTGCACTCTCTCCACAAGTGTTCGCCGACCTCTTTCTTTTTTCCACCATGTTGTGATACAGCAGAGAACAGCCACATGCTGGTCCCGTGCTCTTGGACTTCACAGCTACCACAACAATGAGCAAAATAAACTTCTATTCTTTTTTTTATGGAGAAGTTTTTGCTATAGGGCGCGTGCACTCCCCAGACAGGCAGAGAGAGACAGAAAGTGAGAAATCACCCCCCCAGGGGGATGGCCACGCTGCAATCCCTTCTCCTCCATTCTCCTCTCGGGATCTTGGGCACGTACACACATGCGCCCAGCGTGAGTTTTAAGTCACCGGGTCCGGAACGCAAACCGCAGTCGACTACATGGGAGTCCAGCGACATAGCCCTTACACTAACTGCTGGTCTCAACTTCTATTCTTTTTAAATCACCCAATGTCAAATATTTCTGTTCAGCAACACTAGTGGAGTAAGAAAAGCACCTCCAAGTATCAAGTACTCCATTACAAATGTATTAAAGTACCCTCAGATATGTCAAAGAAGAATTTGGGAAACTAAGTGCCTCACTTTAAATCAAAGAAGAAAATTTGATTAACAAAGACTACCTAAGCTTGGCAAAAAAGAGAATAAAAATGGGGTGGCTTAGGGCAATGCATTTAAAGGCGAATGTGAAGAGGTATTTTAGCTGAGTTGTATTTTACTTAGAGAAGAAAAGTATGGAGGACAGATCAACATTGTCATGAGTGTGAGGAAATGAGATGAGTGGAGGAGAAAATTAAGTTCATTGAAAGTTTTCCTTTTTCCTTCATGAGAGAGACAAGAGATTGGTATTTTTGATAGGGTCTCACCATGCATCTTCAAGCTGCCCAGTTAGCCACGATTATGGGTACTAGAACTGTACCTTACATAAACCATACCCAGGCCTCCCGTGCAGACTCCAAGCTCCCAAGTGATGGTGCTAGCTAACTATGTTAATACCACAGCTGGGCCAGCGAGTTTTTTTTTTTTTTTTTTTTTTTTTTTTTTTTTTTTTTATCTAGGGCGCATGTGCTCACCAGACTGAGAGAGACACATAGAGACAGAAAGTGAGAAATCACCCCCCAGAGTGGCTGGTCATGCCGCAGTCCCTTCTCCTCCATTCTCCTCTCGGGATCTTGGGCACACACGCACATGTGCCCGGCGTGAGTTTTAAGCCACCGGGTCTGGGACGCGAACCGCGGTCAACTACATGGGAGTCCAGCGACATAGCCATTACGCTAACTGCTGGTTCCCAAGGGCCAGTGAGTTTTTATCAGTAGGAAATTTCTAGAAGACAAGTGCTTGGGAGCAAGTTAGAGAAATAGTTTGAGTTCTTGAATGTCAACCTCATGTGTTTCTGATTAGTTCTTAAGCAGTTGGAGAAGAAAATGAACTATTGATAACAGGTTTAAACTTTAGAAGAGTGGCTGTTGAAGCCAACAGGTGGTACAATATTTAAGGTGCTAGACTTTCACATGGCTGATTCAAGTTCGAGTCCCAGACTGGCCACTTGCTTTCTCACTTTCTCTCTCACTCCGTCTCTGATGAGTGCACACATTCTATAGAAAATTAGTAATAATAAAAAACATTAAATATTAAATTAAAAAAAAAGATAGTGGTTCTCAGAGTATGGTCCAGGGGCCAGCAGTACCAGTATCCCTGGGAATTGTTACAAACCCAAATTTGCGGACCCCATCTCAGATCTACTCAGTCTCCCGATATGAGGTCCCACAGTCTATGTTCGAACAAGCCTTATGGGTGATTCTGAGGTACACTCAAGTTTGAGAACCACTGATGTAAAGAAAGTAATCAAAGCAACATAGAGATCATCTTGCTCCTAGAAATTAAGCACAACAGAAACCTATGAAAATGACGTGAGAGAACTTTCAGTGCCCTTTCCAAGTAGAAGAGAAAAAAGAGAAAGCAAACGTTTATAAAAGATTTGCAATTTGACATTTAACAGCATTTCAGGACCACCTTTTAAAGTTCTATTAGATCTTCTCTCCTAGAAGCTCATCATAAAAGGAAATTAAAAATGACTAAGTCTAGAGTGGGGATTACAGCCTACTAGGTTTTCTCTCCTCTTCTGAATAAAAAATAGGAAGATTTCTCATCACCACGCATATGCCAGAAGGGAACTAGGGAAAAGGGACCTAACATTTACTTTGAGGCTCTCTCTGTTAAGCTATAAACATGCATGATGCCACTTAATCAACACAATTTTTTTGTTGCTTAGTAGATAAGGAAATGAGTTCAAAGAGGTAAGAAAACTTTTGAATAACCTATTTGTAAGCATGAAATAAGGAATTAAGTCCTTTTGCTGCTACATGATATCTGCCAGGATGCCCAAAGATTCTCATACAATGAACTCCTATTGTTCCCAGTTTACTCCATGTTGGAGAGATTCTCTGAGAGTTTCACAAAGCTTGTGCAATGGGGATAATACCTCCAAATACTTAACAGAGTTCAGGTTGCACGTCACTTAAGTCATGGGTTCTGTACTGGCTTTCATCTTTCAGCTTACTGGTCTCTTTAGGAGACAAATGTCTCTAAATCTGGCCAAAGAGCTAGAGGTTCAGCCAGGAGGAGGACAGGGAGTAGGAAGCCTACCTCTGTCTCATTCGTCTGTGTGAAGAAGGAAGTGGCAGCTAGCAGTTTGCCCAGTCTCCCAGGTGCTCCTCTCTGAGGTTTGCCTCAACGTGGGGGAGCTGAAGAGAAGCAGGATATCTGGCCCAAATGCTGTCTAGTACTCTGTGAAGAGACTGTCTGCTAGGTTACCTCACCAACCTTAGGGTAAACTTTGGGAGACAGAGTACTCTGAAGGAAGGCTACACCTCACACCTGGGTGGCACAGGTCGGGCCCAGCACAGCCTAGAGCTCTGCAGGGAAGACTCGGAAAACAGCTCCATTGCACACTAGGAGGTAACGTAGTCCCACCATCCCAGATGCCAGCTGAGTGACAAGCCAGGGACTCAGGAGGCCTCAGGCCTGCAAAGCCAGTGTGAGGGTGCTTGCTTCCTGGTCCTTCCCAAGTTGAAGGAGAGATTCACAAAGTCTACCAATCCCAGACATCAGCTGAACAGGCCAGCAGGGCCCTGGGGATGGGAGGAGCCCAAGGTTTTCCATGGAGAAGAGCTTCTGTCTGGATACCCCCTATTTCATCTGCAAGACTAATTTTCTTACCTATGAATCGTTGATGTACAAACTTGTGTATAGCCTTTATGTCAGACACTATTCTAAGAGCTTTATAAATACAAATTTATTTAGTACAATCACAGTGATAGGAAATAGGCACTGCTATTAATCCTGCTTATGGATTTTTTAAAAACTGGGACCAGCAGATGTTGTAATGGCTATGTCACTGGACTCTCACATAGTTGGCCACGTTTCGATTCCCTTAAACTCATGCTAGGCGCGTATGCGTGCGTGCCCAAAATCCCAAAAGGAAAATGGGGGAGAAGGGATCATGGTATGGCCATTCCCCCCTGGGGAGGTGATTTCTCGCTTTCTGTCTCTCTGTTTTTCTGGCGAGCATACATGCCCTATAGCAAAATAAAAAACCTCTCCAAACAAACAAACAAAAAACACTGAGGCCTAGAGAGGTTTGAGAAAGGCTAAAGAGAGGAGCCAGAACCCAAAAATCTCTGCTTACCCCTCATATTACATCAAGTATCCCACAGGATTCACTGCTGCCTAAAGAAGCTAAACCCAGCAGACTAAATTTTCACCTAAATCAGAGTAAACTATTTTTTCTTGGTGCTCATCAAGGGGCGCAACTGAGGAAAACAAGTTCCACAAGAGGAGGAGGAAGACAACAGTACGTGGAAGAGGGGAAGGACCCTGCGTGCCTTCGCATGGAGTTGCAATATGAGTGCGTTTTTTACTCTGGGGGAAAAATAGTGGCAGTTCACATTCTTCCTAAAGAGCCTTTCAAGAGCTTGTAAAACAGGCAAGGAGAGAGTTCCAGGAGTGAGCAGTGATGACTCACCCACAGGGCCATTTCTCTTACCTCCTCCAGTTACCACTGGAACGTGGAAAGACGCAGCATAGCTTGGACCCATGTGAAATCAAAAGACCTACTATTTCTCTAATTTTTAAAACGGAAAAACTTGCAACTCGGCAAGTGCTCTTCGGTTAGGTTTAACTTTTTCTCCCCAAAGTCCACAAGACCAACCTGTTTCAAAAGACCAAACCTTAGTTGAAAGGCCTCAAATTCACTGTGCAGGGAGGGCCTAGCTGTCTATTTGGCAAACATTTCCCAGCTGTGCCCATCAGAGAATAAAACTCACACTCAAAACAGAAAAGGAAAGCCAAGGCGGACTGGGTGGGATTCTAGAAGTCGCATGTGTTGTTTTCAGAAATGCACTGCAAGGTTTAGGATTAGAAGGAATTGACTTAAAGTATAAGCAGTTTAGTGGCTTCAAGGGGTTCCATTAATTATTTTTTCCCTGATGTGCTATTACCGAATGAGGCAACTGTTAATGGTGAACGAATTATACATCCTTGGTGATCTCAGTTCCTGATGGGCAGAAATGCAGGACACACAGCCCAGGAACGTGGCAGATTTATGGCACTGATAATACTGTATATTTATCCAAGATTTGTTTCAGCTTTTCAAGTCTAACATGCCAGCGAATAGGTCCTAGGATGTGGTGTTAGTACAATGTCTGTAAAAAATGATTCTTTCTGAGAGGGGGAAAAAAAGAACAGTGCTTTCAATGTTCAGTATCCTTTACATCTGCTGCTCAGCTGGAAACACTGTTAAAAGGCCATTAGAACCTTAAGGTAACAGACCTCGAATGCTATGAAAGCCATGGAGCAATTTGCTGTTTGTGTTAGGAGTATCAGCCCCAGCCACTTCCTTTTCATGGGCTGAAAACAGCTTCTGTCATGAGCCGTGAAAATCAATTCCACAGTAACCAGGCTGAAATGTGGCTGAAGGAGGTGCACCTACAGGCTGGCGCTGTGCAGCAGAGCCTCCTTCTGGGCATCCCTGGCACCTTCCAGAAGTTCAGACTAGCTCCCCAGCAGTGCCTGGGAGGGAACCAACAGCTCCAAACTTCCTGGAACCTCAGGCTTGTCTCTCCGGACGCCGCGCTCTCTCTGATGCTTAATTAGGTTAAAATCAGAATTGTCACCCTGAATGAAGATCGCTTTAGGAAATGCTGATCTGGGAAAAGCCAGCTCTTGCTTATTTGTAGTCTATCTTCCTACTTTTTCTTGATTATAGTAATTGTGAAATAGGCTTATTGTTTTTTCCCCAAGAAATACGGTTTCAATACTTCAAAGTATAAACCATTTGAAAACTTTTTCCCAAATATAAGATCATACTGTTGAAAACAAATATTTCAGAGGAATAACAACAGTTCTGTTAAGAGTTGTACTTCATAAACTGATGACTACAAAGGTTAAAATACATTTGAAAACATAAGATTTTCAGTAATAGGAAAGTGTTATTCCAGTAATGAAACGCAACTTTGGTTTCCACATAGAATTGAGGGTAACCCAAATTTCTATATTTAGTCAACCCTCTGTTTAATTGGCAACCTTTGCATAATCTGCTAAGCACGTGTCGGGTAAGACTAAATTGCCATTCTTAAATCATAAGAATCAGCTTATTATGGCTATGCATACAACTTCTTCTAATATCCAATTATTTATCTTTACATCAATAGCCCAGGCTGAGAAACTGATTTAAATTCAATTTGTTAAATTTTTTGTTAACAGCAAAATGAATAAAGTACAATTTCAGGTTTTCTGCATTGACTATCTGATGTACCTCACTTGTTATTTTAACTAGAAGAATTATCTGATGCACCTAACTTGTTATTTTAACTAGAATTTAAATGTGATTACTTTATTCAGACTTTCTTGACTAAAAGAGAAAACTCTGGGTTTCACAATATTTATATCTATTTGCAAAATTCATAATGTAGATTTCTCCATTATTCTAAGGAACTTTCAATTTGCGCTTTTTTTTAAAAAAAGAGGGGAAGATGGTCGTTGAAAAAAGATTATTCATAACAGATTTGTTGCCGATGACAAAAGACTTTCCATTTGCAAGGTATTTTGGTATTCAATTGAAATTGACCTTTTACGAGAGCCATGTGGTAATATAAGTGAAATGAATATATTCTTTATTGCAGTCACATAAAAAGACTGGCCTAAGCTTTTAACATAGTACTTGACCTCCTGGTGTCTAATACCCAGAAGTCTGTGAAAGAATATTGAATAAGATACCACATAATCAAATGAATAGTCAAAGACAATAAAAGCTTTTCACACATTACCACTTGATAATGTGAACTATGTTTCCCAAGTTCAGTGCAAACAAATAGCTGGGGAAGCTGTCACAGATCACCAGACAGGAGTGCCCAGGAATCCCGCATCATCACGTTGTTAATTTTTCAGAATTATAAATTTTCTTTTCCAGATTGAGTTCCTAAGTGCTTCAAAATCCAGAAGTCAAAGATAAAATCTTGATTCATTTATTGGTCATTTTTACTACAGCATGGAGGATCATTTTTAAAAAGTCTCAAAAACCTAGGCTGGCTTCAAAACTAATTTTTTTTTTTCCCCCAGTAATAAGGATCTCACAGAGAGGCAGGCAGGTGGCATGGTGGTTAAGGGCGCTGGATTCCCACATGGCTGACCGTGGTTCCAGCCCCAGACCTGGTGACTTGTTTTCTCCCTCTTTCTCCCCCACCTCTCTT
>NW_006160015.1:3512380-3520224 GCF_000334495.1 Tupaia belangeri chinensis
TTCCCTCTCTGGTCAAATTAAAATAAAGTATGATAAATTCTTTAGAAAAAAAAAAAAAGAATCTCATAGATAGAAGATAACTACAAAGATACTAGGACGGTTCGTTTTACAAGTCAGCTTCCGAAAGTTGTTTCTTTTACAATAAATCACCTCATGGTACATAGAGGGGGGAAAAAAAAATCATTTTAGTTCCTTTGTTGTAAAAAAGGGAAAAAAAAAAGATCAACTATTATAAATTTTACAGTTCACGTTTAGAAATCCCCAATCATTAGGATTTAGGAGGAAAAAACAGGATAATCGAATAGCTAAGAGACAGTCATTTCTTTCTCTTTTTTTTTTTCCTTTTTCTTTCAGGAAAATCTGAAGACCTATCATTTAAAAATATACTGTGTGCATGGTGGCTTTTTTCAAATTCATTGTACAAGTGCTATTGACTTTGAGCTGTTCTGACCCATTAAGAAAATAATAAGTGAAAGTTATTCATCTTTTTTAGAAGGGCTCAAGTGCTTTCTTTGAAAGAAAGTAGCTGCCTCAACTTCAGGGTAACCTTAAGAGGAAATCCTGCTAGTTCCTTAAAATTCAGGTGAGTTGTACCTGCCCCTCCTGATCTCAGCTGCTCTGGGGGCACAAAGAGGAAGCCAATTTCTCAAGAAATTCAGGAATGGTAGAAAGCAGCAAACATGAGCCAATAAAACCTACAGAACGCAGGTGTGCATGTTCAGAATGTATTACGCTGTTTCTTTAATTAAATGTGTACACAATGAAGAGTGACCAGCTTAAATGTAATCTCCCCACGTAAGAGTCTAGAAGTCAGGGAAAAAATGGCTAGGTCTGCACCTGGCAGGCTAGTGCAGGAAAAAATAGCTCAGAGAAGAGGTGAAGGGACACATTACTCTTGATCAGAAATCTTCTGAAAAGGACAAATAATAATGAAGGTCATACATGTCCACAGAATGCATGCCTTATTAGCAAAGAAAAATATAGACCCTCTAAGGGAGGAAAAAGAAACCACAAAACACCTTTTATTTATTTATTTTTTGCTAGAGGGTGTGTGCATGTACAAGAAAGAGATAGAAAGAGAAGAGGAGACAGTATCCCCTAATGGGGAATAGGGAATGGCAAGTTGCCATCCCTACTCTTTCATCTCTCCCTTCTTTCAGGATTTTGGGCATGTGTGCACTAGCATCTGGCATGTTTTATCAAGCTTTCTGGGTCTGAGACTAGAACTGCTTGATCAGGCATGTGGGACCCAGCTGCCTTAACCACCAGACCATGGAGCTGGGGAAAGAAACTGTAAATGCCACATTGTTGCCTATTTCACCTTCAAAGCAACATGGAGGTTCCCATCAACTCCTAAAGATGAGCCATGGGAGCTGAGCCAGGACCTTTTGCTCCAAGTGTAGGTAGATAGCATGGATTTTCCCCGTCCCTCACTCTGTTTACCTTCATTTCTCTTACTGGCCAGGGTAAACTTTGGAAAAAACTCTGGAGACATCTGTGATGCAACTACAAGGAGTTAGCACTTTCTAACCTTTTTCTTTCAGGAAAATCTGAAGACCTATCATTTAAAAATATACTGTGTGCATGGTGGCTTTTTTCAAATTCATTGTACAAGTGCTATTGACTTTGAGCTGTTCTGACCCATTAAGAAAATAATAAGTGAAAGTTATTCATCTTTTTTAGAAGGGCTCAAGTGCTTTCTTTGAAAGAAAGTAGCTGCCTCAACTTCAGGGTAACCTTAAGAGGAAATCCTGCTAGTTCCTTAAAATTCAGGTGAGTTGTACCTGCCCCTCCTGATCTCAGCTGCTCTGGGGGCACAAAGAGGAAGCCAATTTCTCAAGAAATTCAGGAATGGTAGAAAGCAGCAAACATGAGCCAATAAAACCTACAGAACGCAGGTGTGCATGTTCAGAATGTATTACGCTGTTTCTTTAATTAAATGTGTACACAATGAAGAGTGACCAGCTTAAATGTAATCTCCCCACGTAAGAGTCTAGAAGTCAGGGAAAAAATGGCTAGGTCTGCACCTGGCAGGCTAGTGCAGGAAAAATAGCTCAGAGAAGAGGTGAAGGGACACATTACTCTTGATCAGAAATCTTCTGAAAAGGACAAATAATAATGAAGGTCATACATGTCCACAGAATGCATGCCTTATTAGCAAAGAAAAATATAGACCCTCTAAGGGAGGAAAAAGAAACCACAAAACACCTTTTATTTATTTATTTTTTGCTAGAGGGTGTGTGCATGTACAAGAAAGAGATAGAAAGAGAAGAGGAGACAGTATCCCCTAATGGGGAATAGGGAATGGCAAGTTGCCATCCCTACTCTTTCATCTCTCCCTTCTTTCAGGATTTTGGGCATGTGTGCACTAGCATCTGGCATGTTTTATCAAGCTTTCTGGGTCTGAGACTAGAACTGCTTGATCAGGCATGTGGGACCCAGCTGCCTTAACCACCAGACCATGGAGCTGGGGAAAGAAACTGTAAATGCCACATTGTTGCCTATTTCACCTTCAAAGCAACATGGAGGTTCCCATCAACTCCTAAAGATGAGCCATGGGAGCTGAGCCAGGACCTTTTGCTCCAAGTGTAGGTAGATAGCATGGATTTTCCCCGTCCCTCACTCTGTTTACCTTCATTTCTCTTACTGGCCAGGGTAAACTTTGGAAAAAACTCTGGAGACATCTGTGATGCAACTACAAGGAGTTAGCACTTTCTAAGTTGAGATTCTTACCCAAAATCAAGGTGAAAAACAACATAAAGACCACTTCCTGAGATGTGAATGTCCATCCTGACAAAACCTTGTATGGAAAAGCATAGTGAATGGCACCCAGAGTATGGCTCTCAGAAACTCAAAAGATGGTACCAGGACCAAAGGCATCAGCGTTGGTGAGAAAGTAAAGGTCAGATCCCAGCCTGGAACTACCAAAGCAGAGACTCTGAGGTGGGGCCCTGACGTTGCTACTCAGCAATTCCTCCAGGGATTCTAAATGATACGTGATGAAGTTTATGAAGCACTTGCTGCTATAGATCATTGCTTCTCAACCCCAAAAGCACATTAGAATTACTTAGGAAAGGGAAAGCAGAAAGGGAGGAAGGAAGGAAGGAAGAGAGGAAGGAAGGAAGAAAGGAAAGAAAGGACCAATCTCCTTCCCAAACCAAGTAAATGGGAATAACTTGAAGGTTAGAGCTCAAGTTTAGGTACTTTTTAATGTCCCACATGATTCTAAATGTACAGCCTGGGATGACCCTGGCTCTTTCCAACTTACAAGCACTAATTGTGAAATTTTCAGGAATTTGGCGAACTGTTGTTAAACTATTGGTTGCTGGAAATCAGTCATGGTAGAAATATTTATACCACAGAAATTAGCAAATGCTACAGATCAGGGCTCCCTCTTGTTCTGGTTCCCTAGCCAGTCATTGATATACATTATGCGTTCACTACTGGGCAGGAGTGAGAAAAACTGGCAAATGCCATAATGCCAAAACTCCTAATTAACTCAGACAATTCATGTAGCTTCTCTCAACTCCTTGAGATTCTTACTAAGATTATGAAGATTACCCAAGCAATTCAGTAGGCATCAAGGACTCTCTGGGGGTCCCTTTTTCTCCCCTTCCAGGCAGGATCATGGGAAGCAATTCTGGAATGTGACAGTGGGTCCCTCTGCTGGAAGCCTTCTAAGGGTGGTCTGCCTCTTCACTGAAAAGACATAGGTGGGAATAAAAAGGACCTTTTGTGCCTCTGGCATTAGCTGGAAGCTTTAATTCCTGGTGCTCCAGCAGCCTTTTTGTGTCCATGTGGAGGTGGTCTGGTAGAAGGAGGATCAAAGAGCTCAAAGATGGAGAGAAACTAGCCCCTTGGATTATTATCTATTGATGAGGATCTGTATAGTATTCTCAGCTGGGCTGGACAGAGGTGTATATCATGCTGGGTAAAGTTTCTTTACAATCTAAATGATGTATCATGATTAAATGTATAAATAATAATTTAAATAAATAAATAACCTGACAATGACTTCAGCTTAAAATAGTAAGGACCGCATTCTGTTTTTCACTTTCTGAATAGTACTTTTATACATTCAATATTCAACACTTTATTATAAAATAAGCTTTTTGCTAGATAACTTTGTCCAACTGCAGGCTAATGTAATTGCTCTGAGCGTGTTTAAGCTAGACCATGATTTTGGTAGGTTAGGTGCATTAAATGCATTTTCAGCCTACAATATTTTCAACCTATGGTGGGTTCATCAGTGCATAACCCATCATAAATCGAGAGCATTTGTATTTCTTGAATCCTTCCTACATCCGCAGCCACCATTCTACAATAGTTCAAACTAGTATCTTCTCGTTCTGTATCTGCTTTTGCTTCTATCTAATCTGTGTTCTACAGAAGAACCAACGCAGCAGTTCCAGACCATGGAACTAATTAAGACACTCTTCCCACAGCTTCTTACTGTGCTCAGTCTACAGTCCAAAGTCACTGTAGTAAGCTCAAGGCATTTGGAATATCTGATCAATGGAAAAAATGTGACCTCCAGGTGGCAGGAGCACACAGAGAGCTGTATTTAGAAACCACTTGAGTGAAGAAAAGTCTTCTCAGCAGAAGACCTTCCAGAACTGACAGAGGGGCCACCGCCCAGAAAGGAACAAGATGGAGAACCAGGAAATCCCAGGAAAGAAGGCAATCAGGGAGGGGCATTATGTATCTGCTCAGCACCTGGTAAGGAGTCTGTGGGTCAGAGGCTTATCAGGGAGCAGCAGCAGCAACTTGAAGTCTTTTATAGCCTCAAGGTGTATCTTATATGGCTACCAGACAAGCGCAGTTGCAGGGCACACAAAGCAAGCCTGTTCTAAATAGTTAAGTCTGCTTTTTTGTACTATATCTGAAACTGGTTCTGAAAAAAAAATTGGGGTTTAGCACTATTAAGTTTTAGACCTAAAGATTTGGGCCTGCTATGAAAAAGCAAACATAGAGCCAATGTGCTGGGACTATCTGTGGACAATTTTCTTTTTTTCTTTGAGAAATTTTTGCTATAGGGTGCTTACCAGAGAGACAGGAAGCAAGAAATCACCCCCCAGGGGGGATGGCCACACCACAATCCATTCTCCTCCACTCCCCTCTCAGGAATTTGGGCACACATAAACACACGCCTGGCATGAATTTTAAACCACCGGATGTGGGAGTCCAGTGACGTAGCCATTATGCCATCTGCTGGTTCTGCTTCGGACCATTTTAAAAGACTTACCTGGTCTTAGGTTCTGCTCCTCTAGTCTTTCCTACAGCCTTCTCCCCGTCACTGGCCATCTGCCCTGGGTTCTGCAACTGTCTCACATTTTCAGAGTATTCCCATTACACAGAAATGTGTGCACCTCCCGTTCTTCTCCTTCCTTCCTGCGTGGTACTCACGCTTCTGATTCCATTGCTTTTCCTCAAGGAAGTAGTTCCAGGCCCTCTGATTGGAGCAAATGCTCCTATCAGATGCTTTCACAGAGCCAGGTTCCCTAGAGCTATGCACCCATCTCAGTAATAATTAATTAACTGTGAATGGTGCCCTTAATCTCTGCTTCCCTGCTTGGTTTTAAAATTCTCAGGGCCAGCAGGTGGTGTAGTGGTTAAGGGTGCAGAACTCCCAAATGGCTGACCACAGTTCACTCCTGGATCTGATGGCTTGCTTTCTCACTCTCTCTCTTTCTCTCTCTCTCTCTCTCTCCCTCTCTCCCCCTCCACACAGGTCAAGGTTAAATAAATAAAGTTAAATAAAATAATTATTTTTTAAAAAGAACATTTTAAAAAGTCTATGGGTCCTTATACAGGCCTCTGGCACAGTGACTTACACTTAGTAGATAATATAATAAGAATGTATTTCATGAATGGGGAAAAAAAAAAGTACCTAAAGGAAAGGGAGAATAGATTATTAAAATAATCACTAATCAGGAAAATGTGAAAATGTGGAAACAAATTTCTCTTTTTTGTTACTAAGTGGGCCATTTATTTAAAAAAAAAAAAGATTTTTTTTAATCCAAGGTTATTAAATTTGTCAGATATTTTCATCCAGGATTAGAATTTAAAAATCTTTACCACTTTTAAACTCTTTATTTACAAATATACCATCCCAGGGAGTCCAATAATACTTTCACACAATATCATGTAAATCACTGAAAATTGAATAATACTGGAAGAAAAATCTATGAAACTATTTAAACTCAAATTATGTACTAGCTAAAGACTTTAACAGAAGAAATTTGGTCTGTAAACGGGATATGAGCATCAAGTGTTAAAGAATATTAAATACCTGTTTATACTGATAAGACAACTCTAAATCACTTTATTGGCCTTGCCAGTAGTCTTGAGAGAGGTGAATTAAGGAGAGAACAAATGTAATAATGTTACTTCTGTGGGTTTAAATATTATATGTTAAGATTAGGCAGCTAAACTCATTTTATCAACAATTATTGGGACCAGCAGTTAGCGTAATGGCTATGTCGCTGGGCTCCCACATAGTCGACCATGGTTCGAGTCCCGGACCTAGTGGCTTAAACTCACACCGGACGCGTGTGCGTGCATGCCCAAGATCCTGAGAGGAGAATGGAGGAGAAGGGATTGCGGTGTGGCCATCCCCCCTGGGGGGTGATTTCTCGTTTTCTGTCTCTCTGTCTCTCTCTGTCTGTCTGACAAGCGCACATGCCCTAGAGCAAAAACCTCTCCAAAAAAAAAAAATTATTTTACTATCATTTTTATAATATTTCTATACAAACCTAGCAACTAAAGGTAGGTCATTTTAGTTTGAAAACATTTATTAATTCTTTATTTTATTAATGTTCATAAATTTCAACCAGAATTTTAAGAGAACACTAGTCACTTTCTTACATAAATTATAATGCAATTTTATCCCACAGTATGTTAACGAACTGAATGTTGTACATTTTAAATCAATTTTGATAGTGGCCTACATCTGTACCCATGAGTTATTAAGATGCAATGCTGTTAAAAGATGTGTTTTATGTAAAAAGTCTATCAGTCAACGCAAATGAACCCTTGTTCGCAACGAAGACGTATTATCCTCTAATTAAATCAGCTATGATAACTCTGTTTGCAAGGATAACTCTAAAATTAATTCCCAAATCAAGAGTTTAACAAGTGGCACTCCTGATATCTTAGATTTTAGATTGCTTTGATACCTGGAATTAATGTGATTCTTTTAGAAATCTAGTGACTTGCCAAGTTATTAAAAGAGAAAAAAATCTAAAGTTCAGCTCACTCATCTGTACCTCACACTGTTCTTTGAAAGGATTTTGAAGACATCAACTAACTAAACAGAGGGCAAAGAGCTCAGAAATCTTTGAGGCAGGCAGATAAATGAAAATTAAACAATTTATCCTAACTCTGATATTTAACATGGCTGTAAAAGAATAAGAGTTGCCAAACACTGGTTTTCTATTTATGTTACTGTGATATCTACAAGCAAACTGAAAAATAATAATAATAAGATTTGTATTAACAGAAAATGTATTAGATAAGTTGGTTTGTGGGGAGAATAGACTTGAGGTCCGGCTTTCAAAGAAAAAAAAAGTTCTACCAGATCAAAATCAGGTAAAATGAAGCATGATTTTGAAATCTGAAGAATAAAGAAGCACTTAAAACTTGCTAGTACATTAGGTGAGTATAAAGAAATGTTGTTCTTTTACTCTAGATTTTGAGATAAATGCTTATATATTAATATCAGGAAGATATGCAAGAGTTTCATGCTTTCTTAATATTTCACTGTAACCCAACTCTCAAAATGCCTGAGACAAAAAGAGGCAAAGTAAATGCTGAAAATGGTTAGTTTGGTATTTTTTTCTTTC
>NW_006160015.1:3520501-3540224 GCF_000334495.1 Tupaia belangeri chinensis
TCCCTAATCTGTGGAGATAAACTTCCTACCTCTACCTCAGTGGATAACTTCATATAAAAAGCTTTGTAGGACTGACCCAATATTCTAGTAGGCCCAGAACAATGAAAGAAGCCAACATATGTACTTTAGTTTCTATGTTTCACATAACTGCATCTATAGAATAAAGTGATCAGGAAAACGTATAAAAGCACCGGCAACTTTTATTGGTAGTAGTGTGGCCAATTCCTGAAAATATAAAATCCAAATTCAAAATTATTATAATGTTGGTGGAATGCAGAAAAGCAGTCAGCATAACTACCTAAGAGAATACAAACACGCACATGACAATAATACCAGGTTACGTTCCTACAAGAGGGAAAAAGAATATCTAGATGGTGCATGCATTTATTCAACAAATGCTGAATGCTTAATATTGTAGGCAGAGTTGGGTTAGGTTTGTAGACTCCGGAGCTAGTGTCTAAATTTGAATTCCAGTCTCATCACTTCCTAGTAGAATCACCCCTGGGCAAACCAATTATTAAGTCCCTATTGCTCAGTCTTTTCATCTATAAAAACGGGGATAATGATAGTATCCACTAAGTTACTAGAAGGATGCAATAAGGTCAAGTTTTGAAATTGGTGATAATCATTTCTGTATAGAAGACTGCTAACTAAAGTGATAACAGATAAACATGGAAAAAGTGATCCTGAGAGAAGTAATTCCCTGTTAGATATGAAGTATTATCATTAATGACCCCAACCAGACTCAAAGTATAACACATTAACAGAGTACACCTAAAACAACATGCTCTTCATTTCCCAGATTTCAAAGCAGGTGTTATTTTCCAGTCATGAATTTCCTTGAGAAATTTAGAGTCACAAAGATGAGGCGAGTTGGAAAATGAGGTAATACTTCTGTTGACTTTGGAAAGACCACATATCTCACACTGACCTTCAATTAGAGTAACTGTCCTAACAGTCTGATGATCCACGGCTCCCTATCTTCCCAGAAGACAGAACCAGAGAACACAAGCAAGCATATTGTGAAGGTCTTTTGGCTAGATGTCTGGAAATACTTCTATACCACCAGAATTACTAAGTATTAGAATAGATGGCTGAAGGGGGCTCAGGAGTCTACTTCTTTGGAGGTCTTTCAAACAAGGATATATCGAGTCTATCTGAGTTGCCTGAGATGGTTTAAAATCAGGGCTGAGTGAAGATTAATGGTGCAAACTGCCCCTTGTAGGCCCCCTCCTTCCCAAGCACTCTCTGTGAATATAAGTTTATATATTACCTATCACCGTCCCTCATCTGTTGGATTTGAAGAACTCTTCTCTGTCATGAATAGAAAAGGGCAACACTATTTTACAATTGTGACTTCTGAGTGAAACTTTAATAATGTCACGATGAAACATAACATGCTTATGACTTTCCAGTTATTTTACTAAGCAAGCTACCTGCAAATGTCTTTCAATTAGGAACTGTTCTCAGGAGTCTGAAGTCTGAACAGCCGTTCTTTTAAATTCATATCTCCCGGCAGACTAATGTCATATGCCATTTCTCGTGCAAACCATGAGGTGTCCAAACAAGGTGAAGGATGGAAAAGAGTTTAAAGAAAAGAGAACCATGACTGAAACCCTTCCCCCAACTAGATAATTAAATGTAAATGTTATTAAGAAATAGGGAGTAAAAAGAGCATTAATTTAATAACCGGACATATTTCCTAAGAGATTATTCCAACACCAATAAGTAGCATCAAGAAAAGTTTACTGGGGGGGGGGGGGATGCTTAAAAACACAGTTATCTTTTGATTCATTTATTTTCCTATCAAATGTGCCTCTGACCCCAGGGTGACCTGTGTCTTGATTATGTCCACCAGCATCAAAGAACATCAGGCTTAAGGCAAGTCAACAGCGTGCCCTGGGTCAGGGGAAAGTAAGCGAGTTTAACAAAAGTGCACACATTTCAGAAATTCATAGCTAATTAGCAAGCACTGTAATTGCAAAGGAGTGGGGAGGAGGCATAAAACAAACAAAACTTCTGTAGTTAAAAATCCACTGAAGGATTTATATTAACCACTGGGAATGTCCTGAACAAAGTAGACGGGGACTACAGAAATTATTTACACCGAAAATCTTCACTTTGATATTAACAAGATTTGCATCATGCTGAGAATGAACTCTCAGTCTCCTGAGAGTCCCATTATCCACTAAGGACTACTGAAGCAATTTAAAAATACTTAACTATTTTCTTCTGGGAGATATCTTATCTGAAATCATGCTGGGAAATATCTGTGTGCTTGAAAGATAGAGTTTGAAAAAAAAAACCCAGATTAGAGGAGAAAAAGTTCCTGGAACAAGTGATCCATACTACAAACCTTTTAAAAGTTGAATTCCCTGAGATTTGGGGAGGGAAAAAAGGCGAAGCTGATCCTTATCAATTAATTAAAAAGAATAAAATAACAGTAGACAAAGGGAAAGGAGAGTTAAGAAACTTAAGGAGCAGGGGGGAGTTTTTCCTCTATTCATTGATTAACAAATTAAGGAGGTCTGGAGAAGGAGGGAAAGGTGACAGGGATAGAAAAGTAATCTTATAATTCACCACAGGTTCCGCCTTCGACTCACCAGAGAGAACGACTGGCTCTGAATTGAAAAAAGGCTCCCTCTATATAATGCACCGCACTGCTTGCGTGATAGACGCTTTTTTTTTTTCTTTTTGGCAATGCCCAAATTTATGTATGTGTTCATTTCAGTGCAAGGGGAAGAAAAACCTCACTTTCACAGTTTAGAAATCACCCATGATAAGGCAGCAATTCTCCAACCTACTGTTACTGTGATGTTTTAGGATATCCGCAAAATGTTTTTTCATCCATCGACCGGTTCTTTGGCAAAAAGCACAGAGAGGCCGATGGAAACTGAGCGTTTCGCCCTGTCGATCTGAGGTCACCGAGGACTTCGGCTGCCGGGTTTGAGCAGCGCGCGCCCTCGCAGCATCTCCTGGCCTCCCTCGGCCTCTTTCAGTTCTGCTCTCGCAGCCAGAGGATTCTCTCTCCCCGACACGTTTCATTCACAGAGCCCCGGAGAAGCTCGGACTCGGTTGGAGCTAAGAGCCGGAAAACACGCATCCGGGCTGCTGCGCAAGTTGTTGGAAACCAAGTGCTACACACCCCCCAGCGCCGAGGAGGAGGGTGGGGGCTCTCAAGCTCTCGATAGAGGGCTGCGAGTGGCCCGGCACGCGGGGGACACTGGGTCCGCGGGGGACACCGGGTGCGCGGACTCAGCCGAATCCCCAGCTGAGCCACCGCGGAAGTTGACTCAGATTCCGAGAGCCGGCGGGCAGGCGAGGCCGCGCTCTGGACCCGGAGCCGCGCGGGGTGGCTGGGTGTCCCCCAAATCACTAAATGACCAACCGCAATCAGGGAAGCGCTAAGGAACCGTTAACAGGAGAGCTCGCCCCAAGTCTGGAACTGGCAGTCCGTGAACTCCCCACTCCCAGCTTTGAAAGGCCGACGTCTGGAAGGCCGGGTCCCCAGCGGGGGTCCCCACCGCTTTGCCCGCCCCCAGCCCGGGCGCAGTAAGTCGGGCCTCCCAGAAGGACCCTGAGAGTAGACAGAGGGGTTGAGGAGCCCACCGCGTCTCTCCACCGCCCCCGCAGGCGCGAGGGCGGGAGTGGAGAAGGCGCCACTCAGACTGTGGCGCTGGGCGAACTGCGGTCGCAGTTCTTCCAAGTTTGCCCGAGCGAGAGGCGCGGGGTGGGCGCTCCGCTCGGCGATGTGCCGGCGCCCCGCGGCCACCCCTGAGCGCCCCGAGATCCACTGCTTCCCCAGCCAGAGCCGACCTCGAAGGGGGCAGCTGGGCGCGGGAGCGGTGGGAGGGTGGGAGGAAAAGCGGGTGCTCCCGCGTGTGCACACAATGAGACAGCTGAGACGCACACTTCCCCCGCCCGAGAAGCCGCAGGAGCATCCGCCGCCCCGCTGAGACGCGGGTTCCCAGAGAGCCCTAGCAGAAAGTGAACAGCAACTCAGCAACAGGGGGAAGGAAGGCGCCGGGCGGCGGGGTACGTGCGGCCGCCGAGGGCTGCAGCTTGCCCCGGCCGCGCGCCCGCGCTTACCTGCGATCTCCTGGTAGGGGATGTCCGCCAGGCTGAATCCCTTGGCACCGTAAGCCTGACGGACCTCGCCGCAGCTCCGAGCCTTCACATCCGCCCCGGCAGGGAGGGACAGCAGCAGCCCCGAGAGGGGAAGAATCACAGCCCCGATCCAAGACGGCATGGTGCAACATGCAAATCCAGCTCGGTAAACCCCAGGGCCCGTGCGCTCTTCACCTTGCCCCTCGAGCCGAAAGCCCGCCAGAGCCACCGGCGCGCTCCTCGCCGCTGCCCAGCGTCACCCCCTTCCGCCAGCCGAGGGGACGAGCAGCGCAGCCCTCTGGACTGCGCTCAGCAAACTTTTATAAGCCAGATGGAGATGGAAAGCCAACCGAGGCTGGCTGGGAAAGCAGCCTCCTTGCTCCGCTAGTTCCTCAGATCGAAACGGTACAATAAAAACGAGAAAAAAAAGAAGGAAAAGAAATGTTTTAAAAAACCACCATGGGGGTTCAGAGCTGCGATCCGAGTTCCGAGCCGCAGAATCCTGGAGCGCAGCGAGCTCGGCTGGCCGGAGTGTGCAGCGAAGGTGGGAACGCGCGCCGGCGCTCCCGGGCGGGAGATGGACTGGCGAGCCCGAGTGTGTGCGCGCGCGTGTGTATGTTGGTGTGAGCGCGGGGTTCTTGGGGATGTGTGTGCGTGGAGGTATGTACGGGATCCAGGGGAAACCTCAGCTTCACACAGGCTGAGGGAGCCTGGGAGAGTCCTCCTGAAATAGGAAGAGAGAAATCCTGGAGACAGACCCTGGAGGCTAGAAGGAAGGAGAAAGGGGAGAGAGAGAAACGTGCTACACATTGCACAGCCGAAATTCGGAGGCAGAGTCAAAGGCAAAACCCGGACTGGATCCCTTTCTACGCGACAGACTGGGGAGAAAAGGAAACGTTCCTGTTTTCTCATTCACTTCACATCCTTCATACTGATCCGAAATGCTACGTATAATGACATAAATACGCAATCTAGGAACACAAATGTTTTTAAGTCATTAACTTTTGTCAGTAAACTGTATTTTTCTAGAGGTAAAGGAAAACAGTTTTTGCTCCTCTTGTATGGTCATGACCTATTGAAACACAAAACCAGGGCAGAAGAAATCAACATTTAGGGAGTCCTTGAAGTGCAGAGCGCAACTGCCACTCTAATTCATTGCCAATTTCTGTGGAGCTTTGCTTGTTCTTGTTTTCTGAAAGCTGGTATTTTGTACACACAGTACATTATTTTTCCATTTTTGTTCTAGACTCCACGATTTTCTCCTTTATCATTTCAAATACTCCGTAGTCTGGCATCTGAAATCATTAGGCTTAGTTTTCTTAGTGTGTGGTAGAACCTGAAAGCTAGGGAGAACCAGGACACAGAGGTGATGAAGGAACATAAAAAGAGGGGCAGAGGTGCCAGGACGAAGGTATTTGACAGGCAGCAATGTCTTTCTTTCCTCTTCACCAGATCCTCCCCCATACTAGACTTAACTTTCTTCCAAGCTGACAGTTCTCTAGCAGAGAATCAATTCACTTTCTCCTGTCTTCCCATTTACACTTCAGTTCTGTGAAATGGGGTAAAATGGAAAGCTCAGGTTTGGTTAATTGTCATCGACTTTGTTATGCAATAAACACTAACGTCAGGCTCCTCCTTTCCCCAGGATAACACTCCTTCACTTGAGTGGCTATGTTTATTATAAAGGTCAGCACGTTGTTCCGAAGCGATGGCGTGCTAATGCCCAGTTTTGTGGTGCTCATCTATAAAGTTCCTGATAAAGACGTTTTCCTGATGATGTTGTTGATGCCCAGAATGTCTTACAAAAGTGAAGTCATTCAATTTGTCATCATCACAGTCTTCGTCAACATCTTCATCAGAGCACACTGGATACAACCTTCATTTCTATAATAAATTTCTCCTCTCCTAGCCCACCAGAAAGACTAAATTTAATATCCAACCTCATTTAAGCTTTGGAAATGCTTTAAAAACAAGATTGTCTCATTTGCAGGGTGAATTTTTCTTTCTCAAACTCCACAGCTAAAAACAAACAACAAAAAAACTCCAGAGCTCAACATTTTTTTTTCCCTTGAAAACACAACTCATTTTGTTTCTCTTAAAATGTTAGCACAAGCATTGCCTCCATATTTGTGCTAACTGGCAGACCTTAAATCACTGAATTTGTTTGTCTCTAAGTCTGAAATCTAGCAAACAAAATATACTCTAGTCTCTTTGGGGACAAAAGATGAGGTTAGTAGGGCCAGGAATTGTTGTAACCAAGTCATTACTTATGTGATACTTCACAACATGGCTTTCTTCAAAGTTCTTTTTCTTTAGTCTGGTGATAAGAATGATGTATTTTAGAGGAAAGGGGTAAATACTCACATGCTCTATCTCATTACCTCAACTGGCTACTATGGTTTGAAGGTACGCCCTCCCTCCCCCAATTCATATATGGAGACTGGGTTGTGATAGAATTAAGAGCTTGAAAATTTGTTTTAGCTATGATGATAAAGGTGAGGCTTTTGAGAATTAGGATTAAGGTTATCAGTGTGGGGGCCTTCACTCTGGGGAGGATGGGGGAGTTGTAAGGAGAGGGAATTATACCAGAGCAGAAACTAATTGACATATACACATGGGCTCCCACTCCACTGTCTTGCCGTGTGATCAGCAGCAAGAAGACTCACTAGATGTTGTCCCTGGACCTTGGACCTTCCAACTCTAAACCCGTTCTTATGAATCACCCAGTTGAGTCTATTTTCTGTTATAGGCAGTAGAATGGAGTAGATTACTAGGATTTACTGAAATTTACCATGACTTTGCAGTAAATAGCAGGTAACTCAATGAAAACCACCTTTGAGGTAGAAGAAAAACAGGACTGTAGTATATGGGGGTTTAAATTACTTGAAGATCAATCCGTCAATTCATCGTTAATGAGCATCCACTGCAGCCCTTTAGCATTCGACTATTGTACACAGTTCCTACACTTCAGAAATGACTGTAGGATTTGTGGCAAGTCTAGTACCATAAGTAGAAAGAATTACTAAATTGAGCATAAATTAATCCCATCAGTAGGGTCAAACAGTTTAGGGTACATTTGTGAACTCTAATTTAACCAAAGAATTAGGTAACATGCTTTACCGCTGCTGAGTCCACTTGTTGGGTAATGTATCGCTGTTTGAGGTTATATAAGCGACAAACAGTTCAGTTAAGAGCAACTGCTGAAGCTTATACAAGATACTGAATGAGCATGGAATGTTATAGAAGTTCATTAAAAAGGTCTCAATGGAAGGAAGAGTGCTCATATTGAGAAGCTTGAGTTTACATAGAAAGGTTAGTGGAAAGACCTGAACCTCCACTAATATGTTTAAGTTGTATACAATAGGGAAAAAATTTTTTAAATTAAGAGACAGCATGATTTTTCTTAAAGTTTTTCTATACCGTTTTTCATGAGTAAGAGAGACAGAACGAGAGAATAGCAACCTCCACAGCATCTTGATGACATGATCCATCCTCAGCTTCAGCCAGCTCTGGTAGGCATGTGTGTGCCCAGTATATTCAGGAAGGTCTCAGAACATGAACCGAGAATCTTCCTTTTTGGGACTGTTTCATGGAGGGTCCCATTTGACTGCTGCACCACCATATGACCCCCAAGAATAAGCATGATTTGATGCTTGGTTCAATACGCCAGATGAAATACTAAAAATATATTTTAAGATTTATCACATTGGGAAAATATGGTATGTATTTTAAGACAACAAGACTACTCTATACAGTGCTTTCACATCCAGCTGGTTTTCACAATGATCCCTTTGAAGCAAGATGAATAGACTCTCAGGGACATTGAGTTTGAGGGAGAAAAGGGCTTAGTCTTGAGGAGCAGCCATAGTTGACAGGCTAATAGAGCATCCCTTGTCAGTCACCTATTCCACAGCCATTCTCCCTTCATCCTTGATACCCTGAGACTGACCGCATTTGGGAGGCATCATGCCTACCACCAAGGGACACGTCACAACTAGTCCATGTCACTTTTGGTGATTCTTTTCTCTTTACCATTAAATGGCTTGGGGTAAAGGGAGGATAAGATCTACTTCTGACCAAAGTGATTTAAATAAGAGATTTCTGAGAAACGCTTTTTCCCTGAATAAAGGAGCAGGAAGGTCCTTTTGCCTCAGCCTTCTTCCTTCTTAAGGCTGGGTAGCTGTTTTATGACTAGAAAAACAAGACATTGCTAGCAGACAGGCCTTGCACAGCAGAGAACGCAAAGACCCTAGATCTTTGATTTCCATTTGACTCACCTGACAAGCCCTGAGACTGCCAAACTCTGGATTTCTCATTAAATTATCAATTACAACCCTGTAAGTTATGCTACCATCACTTGGTTATTCCACTGTTTACAAATGAAAGCAATATAAATGTACCCACAACACTAAAGGAAGAACAGGAGAAATTAAAAGCAAGAGACTCAGGTTTGCTGCAAATGTGAGAACAAAAATTAGATATCATCATGGAATCCAAATTGAGAGATTTGTAGTGAACAGCAAGGACAAGGAAGAAAGAATGGTACTTGCATGATGATAAAGAGGCTTACTGGAACTTTGAGAGAAACATTTTGGTAAAGTAATGGGTTAGATGGCAGACTACATGGAATTTCATGTGAAATGAATGAAGAGAATGTGAAAACATCAGGTAAAGGGACCAGCAGATGGCTTTAATGGTTGCATTATTGGACTCCCAGGTAGTCAACCATGGTTCGAGTCCCAGACCCAATGGCTTAAAATCCACAACAAGTGTATGTGCATGCGTGACCAACATCCTGAGAGGAGGAGAAGGAATTGTGGTGTGGCCATCCTTCCTGGGAGCTGATTTCTCATTTTTTGTCTCTCTTTCTCAAGGTGATTTCTCGTTTTTTGTCTCTCTGTCTCTCTGGCGAGTCTATACACTCTATCGCAAAAATCTCTCAAAAAAAAAAAAAAAACAAGGAAGAAAAGAAAATATCAGGTAGAACTGACTCTAGAATTGTAATCATATTCAGAGAGGGGTCGGGAGTGTTTTCCAGAGGGTTCTAAGACTTCAGAGAAAAATGAAAAATCAGACATAAAAACTGATTGAAATTTAATGTGATGTTACTTAGTTGATTTTAAAATCTCCTTCTCTCTTATCCACAGTTCTCATGTTTCCTACAGAAAAGGTGAGTTTTTACAAGGAGAAAAAGTGTTTTGAAATGAATATGTAACACTTTGAACATAAATAAAAATGGTAACTAACATCCAAGGCATGCTTTACAAAGTAAAGAGACCTTACCATTATTTCACATATGTAAGACAAACAGATCTTAATATCTTTCTGAATAAAATAACTACTTTGGGGTATGAATTTAAAAAAAAAAAAAAAAGAAAAGACCCAAGTTTTAAAAAAAACAATTACAGAATTTACTTTTTTTTTTGTTCAGTTGTACTAATTCATGAATGAGAAGCTGGATGAATTCTAGTTTCTGCTGCTTATTTTTTAGATCAAAGTAGGACAAATAAGTCCAAATGAATCTTATGAAAACAAGAGAATGGGCTTCAAGTGTCTATTTCACATCTCAGCTTGGCACAAATCAAAATCGCTTAGTTAACCTGCCTCTTGAAAAATAGAACCCGTAATGAAAAAGCTGTCAGAAATTTAACAACAGTAACTCTGCCAGGTGCCTGGATAATGGGAAGGTTGCTGAGTTACAGAGAAAGAAAAGGGGAACTTGGGTGAATAATGACCAGAAGTGTGAAAATGTTACTTAGTTGATTTTAAAATCTCCTTCTCTCTTATCCACAGTTCTCATGTTTCCTACAGAAAAGGTGAGTTTTTACAAGGAGAAAAAGTGTTTTGAAATGAATATGTAACACTTTGAACATAAATAAAAATGGTAACTAACATCCAAGGCATGCTTTACAAAGTAAAGAGACCTTACCATTATTTCACATATGTAAGACAAACAGATCTTAATATCTTTCTGAATAAAATAACTACTTTGGGGTATGAATTTAAAAAAAAAAAAAAAAAGAAAAGACCCAAGTTTTAAAAAAAACAATTACAGAATTTACTTTTTTTTTTGTTCAGTTGTACTAATTCATGAATGAGAAGCTGGATGAATTCTAGTTTCTGCTGCTTATTTTTTAGATCAAAGTAGGACAAATAAGTCCAAATGAATCTTATGAAAACAAGAGAATGGGCTTCAAGTGTCTATTTCACATCTCAGCTTGGCACAAATCAAAATCGCTTAGTTAACCTGCCTCTTGAAAAATAGAACCCGTAATGAAAAAGCTGTCAGAAATTTAACAACAGTAACTCTGCCAGGTGCCTGGATAATGGGAAGGTTGCTGAGTTACAGAGAAAGAAAAGGGGAACTTGGGTGAATAATGACCAGAAGTGTGAAAATAATATTTTGCTTTCTTTTTATGGTTTATGCCTATCCAAATCCTAATAGTTCATTTAACATTTATTAAGCCTTAATAGTGTACATAGTGCTAATATAGACCAAGTAAAATGATCCCTTTAGTGCAGCTGAGAACCAGATGATTTGTTAATGGTCCCTTGAGGGAAAACCAAACACCAAGGGCCAACAGATTCTTCTTGTCTTCCAATATTCTAAGACTTTCGAAGTCAGGTACTTGGCTTCAGAAGAAGGAATCATGTGATCTGCTTAATCAGATTTTTGCCTACTAGTTATGACAAGGTTTAGCGAAGAGATTTGGAAAAGCTCTAATTATTTAATTATGTTTAGTTTTGGTGTGTGCCGGGAACTTAGACAATGAAACTATTTCACATATTCTTAAGCACTACTCATATTTACTTGACATATTGCTATCAGTCATCAAGAAGGTACAAGTGGGAATTATGTTAAGGCATTCCAATGATTTTAAATGCCATTTTCAATTTTTCATGTTTTTTTAAGCGGTCTAGGAGTCTACTTTCCATTGATTCAAAGTGTTTTTCATGCCTAGAAATGCAGCTTAGACTACTAAGTATATTTAAATATTAAATAATAAAATATTTGCTTACAAAAATTGGTGCTAAGACTACTCTATATCTTAGAATAATCTTGGCAAATGTGATAGTGGCTAAAGCATCGTTTTATACCATCCTTAGAAAAGCTTATTGTGTATCAGGAAGAGTTTCATTTTCTTAATAGATGCCTTTAACAATGTCATGTTTCCAAAGTGGATATGTAAATGTAAAAATGACACAAATGAGAATCTTATGGTAGATGAATAAACTTGCTGGTAGTTTATAAAAGATCATTTAACCTTGTATTATGTGTTCCAAATTCAGATATTAATGTTATGAGAGATAATTGTGTCGCTAAACAGTAAATTTGACATATCTAGATTATTTGGAACCATACATGTTTGCAGTCATTATTCTGGTTCTTTTACTTTTGTGAAAGATGAAAGGAGCTTTGTATAGTTTTCAAATCATCTGGCACCATGAACACTGATATTTCCAAAGGCAAGTAGATGACCACACAAGTTCATTTGGTAGGAAATAGCTCTTCACATGTTGCTAACTTTCATCGGTGGAACACATTTACTCTGTATTGGAATGATTTCTCAGCTTCTAAAAGCCCCGGGTTAATAGGTCATCGGTAATTACTTCAACCCTACGTAAGCAGCATGACAAACTTGATTTTTGAAAAAAAAAAATGAGGAGGAATTTATAAAATATTGCCTTTATCTACTATTTTATCACTTGCGAGCCTCTGCTTTTTAAGCTATTTTCTGTGATAATTCAGCTCAGAAGGTATCTGCTCTGAAGGAACAGTAAGATAAATAATTTTTTGAGTAAGCTTTCTTACAGCCTAATATTTCCATAAAAAGAAGATAAAAACAAATATTACATAAATAAATTCTAACACTGAATTAATTGTTCATTTGGTTAGAATCAGAAAAAATCTGAAGAAATTTTAAGATATTAAGTGATTAAACCTTGCTATCTATAATAATACTTTGATATGAAATTACATTTATCAATGGAAAATGATCAGAATATTCTAAAATTCAGTAATCAAGACAGTCCTTGGCATGGTGGTTAAAGCAGCTAGATCCCACATTGCCATCTTAGAAGTTCTAGTCCTGGACTCAGTGGCATGAAAAACACTCTGGGATTATGTGTACACTTGTCCAAAATTCCAAAAGGAGGAAGAAAAATGGAGGAGAAGGGCATAGGCAGGGCTTGCTCATGCTTCATGACCATTTGTCTCTCTGGTGAGTAAATGCACCCTCTCACAAATTTTTTTTTTAATTCAATGATCAACATATTTCAAAAGTTTTATTTGGAGGAGTTTTGTAATCACTTCAAAATACAATGATTGGGACCAGCAGGTGGCGTGGTGGTTGGGGCACTGGATACTCCCACATGGCTGACCACAGTTTGAGTCCTGGACTGGTGGCTTGCTTTCTCACTTTCCCTCTCTCTCTTGTCTCTCTGGTTAAATTAAAATAAATGTATAAGTAAATAAAATTAAATACGTAATTCTTTTTTAAAAATACAATGATTAAATTCATTCCATTTTATTGTACATTATCAAGAAAATAAGAGAAAAGTAAAAGTTTTCCACAGATTCTTCTTTATCTGCTAGTAAGTACTAGTCAATACAATGTCTTTGAATATTACACCATAAAGCACTATTTTTTTCCCCTGTGGAAAGCTGATGGAGGGAGTTAGAGGCAATGTTCTGAGGGCCAAGCAGACAGTTAGCTTTTCTCTATTCATTGGTGACAGTCACACACATCCCAGCTTGGAGCCATACAAATGACTATTGTTAGTCACAAGAAAGGGTAGGGGGAAACAGCCAGATTGGTATTAATATGTCACTCAGCCAAAATCTCAAAATCTTAATGAAACCAGGTCAATAGTGTCAAGCTAGTAACATACCAAGAACTTCATTGACAAATTTTACTGTATCCTTTGACAAAGATTATGATCATGTCACTTAGTGATTTTACTTGAAGAGGCCAGGCTGATTCCTAAAAAATAATTCTTTAAATATGTTTTAGGCAATAGCAAGCATGATTATAAAATAATTCTTACTTATATAGTTTTTTAGACTCTGCTGACGTGGCTGGAGTGAATATACTTGGGCCTCAGAAGTACTAAGACAATCTGTCTACTTAGTCACCACTATGAATAAGTACAAGAACTAAGCAATAAAATGTGTTCCCCACTAGGACAGCACAACAACTTTTCAGTATGGCCAGATAAATCCTATAGTCTAGTCTCTGTCAATGCTAATATTTTCAAGTGATATTTGTATATGTTAGTGTTTTTTTTTTATTTAGATTCATTTAAATGTTAACAAGTGTACTTCCGTCTTCCACACTGAGCAAATTTCTAACCATTGCATAACTACACTAAACCAACTGTATCCGTTTGAAGAGACTGGTGAATACTAAGAAAATTAGTAATAATTAATCATTAGGTTTATGGTCTGTGTAGCAAATACAAACTACCAATAAATTTTAGACCTACAATTAGGAAAAACAGCATTGCTCTTGATCTATATTGTTTCTTGGTAAGTCAAAATACAAACATTTAATTCCACTGAATTTATGTAAAATGTCTATGACTAACATCCTCCTTTCCTTGTCAGCCACTCAAAAAAATAGATTATATTAAGGTTTACATAGCATTGATATTTACTTGAAGGATATGATCTTATTCATCTTCACAGTCTGAAATCATTTCCAACCAATCATGTCTAATGTTTGCTTCTATATGAACTTAGCACAGGTTATGACATTTTGAGGGGAAGTTGTCAAATGTTTCTGAGCTAGTAAATGTAGGGGTCTTTTTTGGTTTGGTTTGGTTTTGAAGTTACTTGGAGGAAAAAATGTCTGAGTCTGTAAGTTGGAAGTTCTAGCTACTGATCATCTGTTTCCAGGGAGGTGTCTGGAGCAAGTAGCAGAGAAACAGTGTCTAATACGTCCTGGGTTTTCTCCTGATGTTCATTTACACTCATAGCCAATCAATGTTTAGGTCATGACTAAGCAATCCGGTGCTGTTTGCTTTTAATTGGTAAACTATCTTCCAAAAATAACGTCTTTGAGTTTCACAACACCCTAGTCAGAGAGCCATTAGAGAATGAATGTCTTTACTGTACAGGAGGACCGTGATGAATAATGAATGGGGCTCTATTTTTCCTGGGAAACAAGCATGTACCAGCATGTCCGTGGTCATGAACAGTATTGTGAGTGTGGGTAGCATAGACGGACACTAAATCTGTCCTAACTTCTACCTTAACTTAAGTAGATAACTGATTTAAAAACCCTACAGAGGGTTCAAATATCTTATTTTAAACTTGTAACATGCTGTCTGGATTATATGTTGCTTTTACTGGTTTGAAATAATGATTGAATGTAAAAATTGAAGAGATGAAGGATCATGTTTCATTCCCTAAGGAGTAAGACAGGCTTACACAAATTTGAAGGGAAAGAAAAGAACGTTTGAACGGTATTTAAGAAATGAGAAGTTATTCTTTATTTTAAACTTGCTGAAAAAACTTGAACTGTGATTCTCTCAGGAACAAATAAAAAGTAGTTTGTTCTGTGCACAGTATAAACACATTTAGATATTTGGACAAGAAATATTTCACAAAATAACTAGTGAAAAGTAAAACATAAGATTTTAAGGTGATAATGATCTTGCAATATATTTAAAACTGTTTGGTATTTCCTTTAGAAATATTGTAAAAACACTTAATGCATTTTGTAAATTACTTTTATAATAATTTCACTAGTAAAGAATATAATTTGATGGTCTGTTTTCATAATGAATGAGAGCTGAATGAATCACACATATTTCACCATTCAATAGAAATATGGGACATTACAATATCGAATTGAAATACTCATTAGAAGTCTTTTGGACTTTGGCAAGAAGATCTTTAGAATTATTATTTTTTTTTTGTAAAACATATTCATGTTCAAGTTGACTTAAAAGATTAGTTAAATATCATGCAAAGTTATTAGGCATTGCAATTGGTAGCAGCTCAAATGGAAAATTTTACATTTGTGTAATAGTCATGCATTTTCACAGGCCACAAACTCAGGTATTAGAAATGGAACTTTCTTTTCTTGTAATGGAACTTAATTTCTATTTCAAGTCTCTTTTCTGCACAGTAGGAGAAAATTTAATCTTGCCAATTCCAGATAAATTTAGTTGCATAAGAATTTTCTCAGACATATCTTGCTCCCCAGAGAGGATTCTTTTTTTCTTTTTTCTTTCTTTTTTTTTTTTTTTTTTTTTTTTTTTTTTTTTTTTTTTTTTTTTTTTTTTTTTTTCCATGGTGGGGATGGTGAGATAGTCAGGCCTTGATAAAAACAGATCAGCTAGTTTGCTGGTCATTGTTCAAGGCTACCATTCTCTGAGATATAAAGGTACCTTTGTCCAGTGCCCTGGTAGCCTGGTCTACACTATATCCTAAGCTGTGCTCTTCCTCTTCTCACCAAAACTCCCACACACCCACCAGTGTGTGCAAACATTCAGTAGTGATGCATTTCTTTCTCTTAACACTGCTCCTTCATTCACTGCTTTTGGAAGGTTGGAAGGCCTTCCTGTACCTCTCTGCAGGCTTCTCAGTTTACTTTTGCATTCCTTTTGTCTTTGTTTCACGGATTCCATGCGTTGTAGTACAAGGACTATCAGAACTACAGAGTAGGAGTGTCTCCAGATAGGAGAGTCAGAATATACATCTCAATCTCCTGGGAGCCCTAATTCTATCATATCATATGGTTCAGTCCAAAGACGGGACACAGGGAAATTCCTGTGTGTTTGCTTCCTCCAGCAGTCCCTCTGCCTTTTCAGGCAGCAGCATTTTGATCTAGGATGGGACAAGGAAACCACTTTCACTTTCTTTATTTTGTATTTCTTTCTAATCTGTTGCTTATGGCTTATGCAACAGAGCTTACTTCAGATCTTAGCTCTCTTGCGCAAAAGGACCCTTTCCTCTTTCAGAACACTTCTAGTTCTTCCAAATGAACAGCCATGGCTGTCAAGACTACTGTCTCTGCAGTAAGTCTGAGAGACTTCTCAGAAATTTAAAGAAGAGAATTCACTTCTTTGGTTTCTGTACACTAAGTGGATGGAAGTTGTCAGGACAACAAAAACATACCAGGGGACCAAAAAAATAATAGCTACTTTCTGATATTTTTAAGTTCTTGTACTTATATGTCACAGAGCAATGTGGATGATGGTTTTGAAAGGAGTGAATGCTTATATTTATAAAAACTTTAAACACATAAAAATGTACTTTTCTACAAATAAGCCCTACAAGCACTAACTTAGTGTACTGTCCCATATAGATTAACAAAGCCTGCTCTCAGACTATGAGCAGCTCAAAGTCAAGCCTATCAGGGACCTCCCCAAGACACTTTGGTGAGCTAAGTGCAGCGAGGTAGGAAAAACATATGGCAAGTTTTCCTCCTGGAGATTAAAATTGTGTTTATCTTGTATTTTTCTGCACCAGAGAGACATGTGTTTGATAGTTACCTTTATCACTCAAGGTGTATAAATCAATCTGAGTCATGAAAGGTAGTTTCTTTCCATCCCAACCTCTAGTTTTGGAAGGACTGATTGTGTCCAGGGTCCTATCAAGGAATTTACAGAACTTGCTCTTAGAAGATATAGGGGAATTAACCAGTCCTTTCATATTTATAAAGTATGAAACGGCAGTCTTGGGAACTGATTTGGCACACATATATATTATATTTGTAGGTTTAAATTTTTTTTGTTTATTCATAATAGGTTGTGTGTGTGTGTGTGTGTGTGTGTGTGTGTGTGTGTGTATCTGCCTGCGCAAGAGAATGAAAGAGAAAGGAGCACCCTTCATAGAGTCTGGTCATTCCATGATTCTCACTTCCCAGTCCTCCAGCTCCTTGGCCCTTGGGCACTTGTGTACGTACCTGGCATGTTTCAGACTGCCTGGGACAGGAACTCGAACAGTAGTCATAACATGAAATCCAGCTTCTCTTGAGCAGTGCACTACTACTGTGCCACAAAGCTGGCCCCACATGTGTTCTGTTGACCTTTAAATAATTTAAAATTGTTGTACCAATTAAAATTGGAGCACAAAAGAAAAATAAATGTAATGCTTTTTTTCTTTCTTCTTCTAAATTCAGAGGTCTGGCAGATTGGAGCCCAAATTCTGGAGTAGCAACAAGTCAGACGATTCTTTAGCCAGAGGATGTGCTCAAGTTCGGCAACTGCATCCTCCGCATCTGGTTTATACCTAGCTGCCTTTCATACTGATTCATCTTGCCTACCTGTTTATCTTCATAGTTTTTGAGTCATGATGATTCCAAAAATAAGAGCCAAGTTTCAGATCCCAAAATGTTGAAGGCAGGAGAGTGGGCAGGATATGGTGAGCTATATAGTTGAGGAAGACTGTGAGTCAGAGGGGCACAGGACACAGGTCACTGCCACCTTTTCTTTTAACATGCCTCCTCTGATGAGAACAAAAGCTGCTTTGAACTCCTGCATCTCTCTGCAAATCGAAGATGGGTTTATTAGCTCCTGTGTCTCAGTTCCAAATCACCCTGACCAGAGTTACATTGCCACCAGCACGTCCCAATATGGGCCTCTGCCATACCAGGCCCCTGAAGTGTGTGTGACTCAGTAACTGCCAGCACAACTGAAGCTGTTGATGCTCCCTGCAGGGGATAAACCCCCTTTAAGTAAGACATAAATAGTTGTAGTCATAGCCTCAGACTGACTACAGAGGTCTCCTTAGGCAGATTGAAGCACCTGGTTGACTCCTATCAGTGTGTATGTGTGTGTATGCACATGGATATGTGTACGCTGGAGCAAACAAGAGAAGTTGAGGATAAGTTTGGAGAACACTTCAAATGACAGAAATGGGCGCAGCGTCTATTTGAAGTAGGGCCTATTCACGTCCAGCTTTACACTTAGAACACCCCACCTAGAGGGCAATACTAGTTCTGCTTATCTGAGAGATAGAAATAGGATAAGACATTTAAAATCCCAGAGCGGCCCAGCCATGGTGGTGCAGGGAGTAGGGCACTGCTACATGATGTTGGAGGCACATTGGTGGCCCAGGTTGAAATCCCAGGTCAACCCGAACTTGCTAGACACACCCATATATGTACATGATCCTTGTATCCAGGAAGTCTTGGGGAAGGATTGCAGATGGTGAGATCCTGTCAAGGGTGCTTTGAGAGAGAGAAAGAGAAAGAGCAAGAGAGAGAGAGAGAGCTAGCTGGTGGCATTTGGTTAGGGCAGCTGGAACTTACATGGCTGAGTATGTGGTTTGAATCTTAAACCTGGCAGATTGAAGCACACCCTGGGCACATGTACATGCATCATTGATATCCTGAGAAGAGCATGGCAGAGGAGGTATTGCAGCGTGGCCATCCCCCTCAGTAGTGGTGGGGTTTCTTGCATCCCCTCTGTTTTCCTCTGATCTGTCTCTGGTGAACACACAAGCCCTATAGCAAATTTTTAAAAAGAAAGAAAGCATAAATAAGAAAGAGAGAGGGAAGGGAAGAAGTGAGGGAGGGAAGAAGAGAGGAAGTAAGGAACTAAAGAAGGAAGGAAGAGTAGATAAACTTAAAAAAAATATATCCCGAAGCTCTACAGGACAGGAGCTCTGCTTGTCAGAGTCTATGGGCCCAAGAACTTCCATTTGTACACTCACCTCAGATCCTGGGAATGTTACAGCAGAACTGAAAGTCTTCCTCACTTTATGATTTCAACTTCTCAATTTGTTACTACTTTGATTTCTCTAAATAGACTGATCTTCCATTTATTTACAAGAACATTGAGATAGAAATTTGCTATGAAATTATAAAAATACAGGCCTGTCTCTGCCCTCACAAGTCTCCAGTCAGAGTCCTACTGATGTTCTTTAGAGTTTAAATTTATTAAAAAATAAATTAGATAAAGCGTAAAAGATAGTATCGTAGAAGGTCTCAAGAAGTGAAAACAAATACAGAGACCACAGCTTTAAAATTTTTAAGCTTAGGCATGCTTAAAAAAAAAAAAAGTCTATGCTTTACTATTATTTCTTTATGGAATATCACTTCAATCTGGTTAATCTGTGTAATATATATTTAATGTAAATATGAGCTACATTATGATGTATGTTTTATAGATTGAAAATTGGTTTCTTTATATAATTTCCCTAAAAGAAATCAAATCAGGGTTCTGGCTTTATTACAATGGTGATTTGTACCCTTTAGTTGGCTCAGAAAACCTACAAAAGAAGACAGGAAAATTTGGAGATGTTTGTTTTTGTTTGTGAGATTTGCTTATTCTAGTCACTACAAAAGATCTTATATGGTTTTGGCACTCAGGACTGGAGATATGAATAAGGTTTAAAATTAGCTTTAAACTGGGCCAGCAGGTGGTGTTGAGGTTAAAGTGCTGAGGTACTGGATTCCACATGATTGACTTGGCGGTTCAAGTCCGAGACCAGCAGCTTGAAAATCACTCCAGGAGCATGTACATGCAGGCCCCAAATCTTGTGGTTTGGCCACCTCCACTGGGGGATGATTTCTCATTTTCCCTCTCTGTCTTTCTGGCAATTGCTGTGTCCTGTAACAGAAACTGTGTGTGTGTGTGTGTGTGTGTGTGTGTGTGTGTG
>NW_006160015.1:3540244-3590339 GCF_000334495.1 Tupaia belangeri chinensis
CTCTGTGGTATGAGAGAGAGTGTGTGTGTGTGTGTGTGTGTGTGTGTGTGTGTGTGTGTGTGTATTAGCTTAAATTTATCCCTTTGGTTCATCCCAAGATTTGATAATGTAAAGAATGTTAATTCCCTAGCACATTTACCATATATAACAGGTGCTTTATATTTCCATGAACAATAAACAGTATGTTGTACCATGTACAAACTTTACATGAAAGTCATCATACTTTATGATAAGAACATGCTAGGGCTGGCCCTGTAATGCAGCAGTCAAATACCCTGCAAAGGGAGCTGAATCCCACATGGCCGACTGCTGCTCAAGGTCTGGTCCTAGTAGCTTGAATACATGCCAAGTACACGTGTGTGCATGCCCCAAATCCTGACAGGATGGAAAAATGAAGGAAAAGGGATAGTAGCACAACCATGCTCCATCGAGAGAGCAGTCTTTCTCTCTCTCTCTCATGATTGCATGAACCCTCTGACAATTAAATTAGAAGCAGCAGCAGCAGCAGAAGTAACAGCCATAGCTTTGTAAGATTACATAAAACATTTTGAGAATACATGAGAAGATCACTTTAATACATTTAACTTGCCTCCTTAACACTCACAATCTGCTTCATGTACCTCTAAACTTTACCAACTTTAAAATAATTTTGGATCTATTGAGTATTTTCTTAAATATTTTTCAAAATTTTTAAGTTTCTCTGTAATGTAATTCCGTATTTAACTTGCCACAAACAACAAAATAAACATTTATCTCTTGACTTTAAAATATATTACTCTCAGGGCTGGTAGGTGGTGTGGTGGTTAAGGGCGGTAACTCCAACATGACCGACCATGGTTCGAGTCCCGGACCTGGTGGTTTGCTATAGCACTTTCTATCTCTCTCTCTCTGTCCATCTCTGGTAAAATTAAAAGAAATAAATAAATAAAGTTAAAGAAAATAATTCTTTTTTAGAGGTTTTTGCTATAGGGCGCGTGTGCTCGCCAGACAGAGACAGAGAGACAGAAAGCGAGAAATCACCCCCTAGGGGGGATGGCCATGCCACAATCCCTTCTTCTCCATTCTCCTCCATTCTCCCCTCGGGATCTTGGGCACGCACGCACATGCGGCTGGTGTGAGTTTTTAAGCCACTGGGTCCAGGACGCAAACCGCGGTCGACTACGTAGGAGTCCAGTGACATAGTCATTATGCTAACTGCTGGTCCCAAAGAAAATAATTCTTTTTAAAAATGTTACTGTGATTTAAAATCAGTGATATAATCATAACAGCCCCAAAAAGTGAAATCGAAATTAGAATTAAAAAGTCGAAGATTTTTAGAAGAGTGTTATGTTGTATTATGTAAAATATTTATATAAATGTCATCATATCTTATAATATAGACATGCAAAAAAAATTTAAAATACATTTTGAAGCATACAAAAAGTGCACATACTATAAAGTAGCCCTCAATTACTTTTTGCAAACAATGCATACCAATGCCCACCTGATAGAAGCTGGGCTTCAATTTTACAGGACAAAGTTAATTTGTAACATGCTTTTATTTAATTTTGTGTTATTGACTGCAATTCTTGTTCTCATATACAGATTTGTTCATTCATTCTAATGGCTCCGTAGTATCCTATCAAACATCATCCTCTATCTACTTCCCAAATAATAGACTTAAATGTTGCTCTAAGTGATTTTTTTTCATAAGTTCAAAAAAAATCATTTTTATGTTTTTGTTTCTAACAGTATTAGCACCATTCTAAACGTTATCAATGACCTTTTCATTACTGGCATCTATCTTACTTGAAATGCTTATGAGAAATAAAAGATGTATACTTTGTCATTTTAAGGTATTATATTCGAGGATGTGGAGTCTAAATTTTTTCATCCTCAGAATTTACATATATTACAATAAATATTTCTAAAAATTCAATATTTGATTACTGTGATAGTCAGAATAATGCCCCCAAAGCTGTCCAAATTCTAATCTCCAGACTTGTGACTATGTTCCTCACATGGTTTAAACAAAAAAAGACTGAGCAAATGTGATTACATTAAAGCTGTTGTGGTGGGGATCTTTCTGGATTATCAAGGTGGGCCAAATGTAATCACAAGGGTCCTTTTAAGAGGGAGGTAGGAGGGTCAGAGTCAGAGAAGCAGAGGTCAATGTGATGTGATTACCAGAAGGTGACCCCAAATTAAAGAATGCAGATACTTTCCAGAAGCCAGACCACACAAAGAATGGATTTTCCCCAAGAGTTTCCAGAAGGAACGTAGTCCTGCCAACACTACTCATCTTGGTCTTCTTACCTTTAGGATGATAAGTACATTTTAAATAAAACTGTATGTATATCCAGACTGATGATGCAGTCATTGGAAAAGTAGTGCTGAAAACCACATGGCTGACGCCATGTTTGGATCCTTGGGTCATCCTACGAATGTGCTGGGAATGCCCAAGATCCTATTATGCTAGAAGGCTGAGGGAAGAATGACTGTGACATGAAAAGACCCTGTTTTTCTCTGTCTCTCTTTCTCTCTCATGTGCACACTTTGCTATCATGAATTAAAAAAAAACTGTAAATATATTTTTGTTGTTTTAAGTCACAAGTTGTTGATACTTTGTTATATAAGCCATGGAAAACTATAATAAAACAATGGACCAAACTGCAGAAAATAGTAAAATTAGGAGCTGCTTTGAAAAATGGAGACTGAAAGACTCTGAACTGTCTGTGTGTTGAATGAGCATTCTAGTTTGCCTCTGTCAGCATGTTCCATACCTGAAAAACCATTATAAATAGACGGAAACAATAAAATAATGTAAGAGGAGCTAATGACAGAGAACAAAGGGCACAGACATTAACATTTTTTCCTCTAAGAGTTAGCTCTATAACAATCTAGCCATGGATAGTCTTGCTCTCTTACGTAAATCTCTCGTTCTGATAAATGCTTTTTCAACAAAAGTACAAAACAATAAATGCAGTGAGGAGAAAATGCACTTTGTTAATCCTCATATGAACCTATTTTCTACAAATTGAATATACGAATATATGGAGTTTTGAAAGCTAAATGTCCAAGAAGTTTTCTTATCTCAAAAAGGTTCTTTTAATTCTTTTACGTGCCAGAGGGTGCACCAACCCCACCAGAGAGGGAGAAAAGCATTTCTTACTGGGACATGGTCATGCCTCAATCCCTTCTACTGCATTTCTCCAGCCTGTTAGGGTTTTCTGCACATACTGACATGCATCTGGAGTATTTTTCAAGCCATCATGCCCAGAATTTGATCAGCAGTTGGCCATGTGGGATGTGGCTCCCTTAACCACTAGGATATGGGAGCAATCATCAAAAAGTTTTTAAAACTAGATCCTGCAGTACCAGCTAATGAGAGTAGGTTCATAAAAACTCATTCCCTTAAATGGAGAGAAAATTGAGTTACATGAATGTTCAAAATCAGAAGTTAGTAAGCATTACTAAAATAAACCAGTTCCACAGTGACATGAAATACTGGATGATCATTTATCTGAGTTGATCCCTGTGGTTGTGAAGATGGGCATCTTAGATGCCTGAGAATCAATGAAGAATTGAATCCTGTTATTATAATCATTACACATCAACTTTTATTTCTTATAGTTGTTTTGACTACCATTCCTTTTTCCCAGTGGTGTGGTAACATCAGTGAACTGTATTATAGTGGCATTATACATTATTTGAAATAAAACTTCATAGTCAAGTTATTTGATTACTTCTAGACCATGAAATTAGGGATGGCAGCTAGTTATTAAAAACTATTTTAATGTTTGTCTGTCTGATTTGAGGATGACTCCAAAGCTTTTTTAGACTTCAAGAAAAAAAAGGTACATTGTAAGACTTACTGGCCACAGGAAAAGGTTAGATGAATGGTGGTATTGATACCATATATTTGACTCCCTGATCTAAGATTGCTAATTAAATGCTGTTATAGATTGTCTCTACATATTTAAAATCAGTTTATCTATCAAAACAGAACAAACCGATTAGCACATTTCTCTACCAGTTGCAAAAATTTAAATTCATTTTCTTATCAGCAGTACTAGTAAGAGTCTTTGGAATAGGAGATTTCAATGATAAGAATTATTTGAATAAAATGTGCTCTGTATTTCAATGCCATATTCTAAATTCACGAATGAAGACCTAAGAAATAAAAGAACAGCTATAACTCTACATTTTCAGCATGGTCTCATTGTCTTTTTTTTTATCAGACTTCTAGATGCAGGGAGTGGAAAACTGTTCATATTTTAAGAATCGGCAGTATCATAAACCATTTCTCCTGACTTAACATCTTTATAATAAAAATCTACTATAATAAATTCATTGCTAGGTTGTGTTTTTATTACTACAATCTCCCCCATGAGTTCTCAGTTAAGAATATTCTGGGGGAGGCAGAATAATGTCATTTGTGTCAGGGCATAATTCTCTGCTTGCTGAAAAAAGGCATACCGTTTGTGATGGTTGCCTGTTATTTTTTAAAGATTGATATATAAGCCTACATATTTATAGCAAATTAAAAAAGTGGATGGGAGTACATTACACTATCAAGTTATTTTAGAAAAGTAACCATTATAAATTGTGAAATGCCTAATGTCTATCTCAGGATTTCATAAGAAAAAAATGCTTGAAATTTCTAAAATGAAGGAAAAAAAGAGGATAATGGTACCGATTTCATAATCTTGATATCTATTCATGAAAAATATCATGTTTCCTTTTCTCATGAAATTAAAATGCATTGATTAAATTAAAAAGACTATTAATTTATATTGTACCACTTCTAAAATCAAATACATATATTTTGAGTTAAAACAAAAATAAGAAGAACCATTTGCTTTTTACTATAGTTGGAGATATTCTTACCAAAGTCATCAAAAGTAATTTTAATTTTAATTTTTTTTTGATATTTTTGCTATAGGGTGAGTGTACTCCTTGGAGAGATAGAGAGAAACAGATAGACAGAATGCAAGAAATTACTCCCCAGGGGTGATACTGCAATTCCTTCTCTATTCTCCATTCTCCTCTCAGGATTTTGGGCATGCACATACATGCACCATGCATGAGTTTCAAGCCACTGGGTCCAGGACTCAAACTGCAATTGGCCAAGTGGGAGTTCAGCATCGTAACCACTATACCTACAGTTAGCCTCAATTTTAATATTTTAAATATTTATATTCTTCTAGATAATGAATGGTTTCATCATGCTCTTTGCAGATTCAACATACAAATAAGCTACTTTCTGAGAGAAAAGTAGACACATTAATTTCAAATTTTACCTTTTCTGTCTTTTAAAAATCCCTAAAAGATAACAGAAATTATGCATAAAAGTGGAGAAACATATATACAATCCTCTGCTATGATATACCTAACTAATAAAAATAATGGATAATTATCAATACATTCCCATAGATGTTGAGGTATTTTACATATTAAACATCTCGTTTGAACATTCTGTTTAAAGAACTTCACCTTGGTACTAGCAGATGGCATAATGGTTATGTCACTGGAATCCCATGTAGTGACTACGGTTTGAGGCTCGGATCTGGTGAAATACAGTTCACGCCAAGCACGTATGTATGCATGCTCAAAATCCTGAGAGGAGACTGGAGGAGAAAGGTTGTGGCATGGACATTCCCCCTGGGTGGATGATTTCTTGCTTTCTGTATCTCCAATGAGCACATTTGGCTTATAGCAAAAATCTCTCTAAATAAATAAATATATAGCTTCACTTTGCTATTTAGAATCATTCTTGAAAAAGTCTCATGATATTTTATGGTTGTTACATTTGCTTTATATTATGTACCTTTCTAGCTGTTAAAAATTGAATGTTTTCTATGAGTTTTGGGGTAATTATGAACAAAAATTCCCAAAGTAACACATTTTAAAAAAATTAATTTTGCTATAAGATGCATGTGCTTGCCAGAGAGAGACAGAAAGAGAGGGGAAGTGAGAAAGCACACTCCAGGGAGGATGGCCACACCACAATCCCTTCTCCATTCTCCCTTTGAGATTTTGGGCATTCATGCACATATGCCAGGTGTGTTTTATAAACCTCTGAATCAGGAATTCAGATTGCACAGTCTACCACATGGTATCCAGCCATCTTAACCACCATGCCATTGGCTGGCCAAAGTAACAAAATTTTTCAGTAAAGATAAAGAAGATGTAGAGCAGTGCTTATTTACATAAGGCTCATGTATCACTTAGTGTTAAAAATCCATTAAAATTAACATTGCATTCAATTCATTATGATAAAGTTTTATCTAAGGATATGTAAGCAAATCAATATATATATATATTTTTTGAGAGATTTTCACTGTAGGGCACGTGCGCTTGCCAGACAGACAGAGAGAGACAGAGAGACAAAAAGCGAGAAAGCACCCACTAGGGGGGATGGTCACGCCGCAATCCCTTATCCTACATTCTTCTCTCGGGATCATGGGCACGCACGCACACGCGCCTGGCGTGAGTTTTAAGCCACCGGGTCCGGGACACGAACCGCGGTCGACTACGTGGGAGTCCAGCGACATAGCCATTACGCTAACTGCTGGTTCCCAGCAAATCAATATTTTTAAATGAAACATTGTAATCCAGTTCTGGCATTTTTTTTTTTTAGAGAGAGATTTTTGCTGTAGGGTGTGTGAGCTTACCGGAGACAGAGAGGGACAGAAAATGAGAAATCACCCCTCATATGGAATGGCCATGTTGCAATATCTTCTCCTCCATTCTCCTCTTGGGATCTTGGGCATTCACACATGTGCCTGGCGTGAGGTTTAAGCCACTAGGTCTGGGACTTGATCCGTGGTTGACTGCATGGTGGTCCGGCAGTGCAACCATTCCCCATCTGCTGGTCCCCAGGTCTGGCAATTTTAAGTAAGATAATGGAACTTTCTAAATATTTATAGATGCTGAGAAGAAAACCATTTCAACTACAGATTTCTTAGGGAAAATGTTCAGATATCATAAAAGTATGAAAGATAGGTTATTCATCATATTGAATAGTTTCAAATCAACTCTTTTGGGTAATTTTGATTTTTTTCTTATTGAATAGAATATCAATTTTAAAATAAGATTTTAACATAGTTACTGTAATATAATATTATAATCTATCTATTATAGATTATAATATAATTGCTATAATACAATATAGTAATAAAACAAAGAGAAAGTGATCTGTACTCCTTTTATGATAATGTACAAAATGGTGAGAATTCCAAATAGTAGTATAGTATAGTGGAACCTAATTTTCACTAGCTGTCCATTTCTGAAAATAATGGCATAGACACTTCATATGAATGGAATTTAATATTAAGTCAAATAATAAAATGCTTGTTATATAAATTTATAATTCTACACTTTATGAAATTCACAAGATTTTTGTCACTTATTTCTTTTTAAGTTTATTCTATGAGAGAATTGTTAAGGAGAGAGAAAGATACTCTCAACAGGGTCCTCATCTTATGATCCTACACAGTGCCTTAGCCTGTCAGGATCATAGGCATGTGCGTGCATGCCCAGTGAGCACAGCAAGACCTTGGGATCTCTCTGTGAACCCAGGATCTTGCCATATGGCTTCAGCAACACGGAGAGTGTTGTTACTGATAGGCTGTTGTGGCTGACCCCATCAGTGGTTTAATCAAACAATCTTATGTATTCACTGATGTGGTTAACAATACCAATGTAGTCTTTATTCCTCTGAGTCTGTCCACATTTCCACCCCCTATAATATCTCCCCTCTCTGTACAGATTTTTCCTTTCCGGTCTCTTCCCTGCCAATTCTTGTTGTGTTGGTCAGATCAAGACTTTTTCTCCTCCATTCTGGGAATGCACTCGGTTCTGTACAACAACTTGGAAACTCTCCAAAAGGTAAGCTGGAACAATTACATGACTCATCTCTTTCTTGTCTCTCAGAGATTGTTGTTCTTTGTTATCTCATATAAAAGTCTTAAAATCCATTATTCCACTTTTTTGGCTGTTTCAAGTGGAAGGGGAAATTTTGTTCCTGTTACTCCATCTGGGTCAGAAGTAGACATCCCTATGAGCATCTTTTTACCAGTCTCTTTCACTTTCCTTGAGTTTATTATAAAACCAGCACATTTTGTTTTATATAACTTGACAAATACGAGGATAGGACAAAACTATGGGAAAACTATTAGTTCCTGGTCTGGAATTTACCTTGCTTTGTATGTTCATTGTGTTCTACAGTAGCAGACAATGTGATAGAGAATCAGGCAAACATGATTTATTGGAATAAGTTCCTTGGACAACCTGGTGGGAAGACTGACGAAGTCAAAAAAGCCAGTCAAGGATACAAAATCAAAGTTTACAGAGAGCAACTTAGCTCAATCACAAAGAGAACTACTGAGAAAACATAAGTTATTGTACTAGCCAGGTCCTCTAGAGAAACAGGGCCAGTATGAGATTTATGGATTGACAATGAAAACTAGGCTTATGCAGTTATAGATAAGCTCTGCACTCAACAAGCTAAAGACTCAGTGGAGTTGATGGTATGCTTCCAGTCTGGGTCAGAAGGCAGAAGGCCAATGTCTCATTTTGCAGACAGACAGGCAGAGAGAGAAAACTCTCTCTTAATTCAGTCTCTTTGTTCCATTCAGGTCTTCAGTGTGTTGCATGAAGTCCAGGCGCATTAAAGAGGGCAATGTGCTTTAATCAGTCCACAGGTCCAGATGCTAATCCCAGCTGAAACACCCTCACAGACATACCCAGAATAATGTTTGACCACATATTGAGTATTAGATGGCACAGTCACATTGACACATACAATTTACCATCACATTTGATGGTTCAAAACTGAGGAATGAGAATGACAAAGTATTTATGTCCCTACCTATTAATCATTGGTTTAGCTTTGTCTGGGTAGAAGGGATGCTATCAAATTCTTTGGGAGCTTCTTATTTGCAAGCAAGTATGTTCTGGTACCCTGAAGGTAGACTGAATGCTGAGACTGAAAGTAAATTTATAGCTGGTATGCACAAAAATAATGAAAGTTTGGGACCAGCAGTTAGCGTAATGACTATGTCGCTGGACTCCCATGTAGTCGACTGCAGTTCGCATCCCGGACCTGATGGCTTAAAACTCACGCTGGGCGCGTGTGTGTGCATGCCCAAGATCCCCAGAGGAGACTGGAGGAGAAGGGATTGCAGCATGGCCATCCCTCCTGGGGGGTAATTTCTCGCTTTCTGTCTGTCTCTCTCTGTCTGGCGAGCGCACACTCCCTATAGTGAAAAAAAAAAAAAAAAAAAAAAAAAAAAGAAAGAAAGTTTCTGTGAGGATTTGAGCAGGACAATAATAACATCAACTACTAGTTCTTCTTGAGCTTTGGTGTATGTGAGTTGTCTAGAGAATTTTACTAAAATGAAGATCCTAACTCACTGATCTGGGCATGACTCCTGGGTGATGGTATTGCTGCTGCTCCTCCATCATACTCCTGAAGTCTTAGTAAGGCTGAGAAGAAATAAAGGGTTGTCTTTCTCTCCTCTCTTTCCAGTCACATCACCCTTTCAATAGACTTTGAGGCTATTGACAATATCCTTCAGGTGAGACTACTTGATCAATTCTGCCGAAATATGAATATAAAAGAAAACATTTTAGGTCTGGTGCTATTGAAGTCTTCATTTCTATTATTATTAGTTTTAAGACAGTGCTGTACTATGTCATGATCCTCCTGCCTCAGTCTTCCAAGGAGCTGCAACTACAGGTGATTGCCATTCTGTCCAGCTTCTAAGATGCGCCTCCCTTGTACCCTCAGACTTCTGGGTAGAAATGTCTACCAGTGTATGCTACTATGACTGGGTCTCATAAAGTTTTGGACCAAGATTCATAGTGAAAAGTAGTCATTGTGGTTCAGCTGCACTGGTACAAGTGGCAAGGTGCCACTGTGTGGTAGTGGAGCTATATGAGAAAGCTCTGGGTTTGAATCTTGGACCAACTTCAACATGCTGAGTATAATCACTTTTGTGATGTTGCCTGGATGAGGATTGCAGCATGGTGAGACTATATCAAGGGTATTTTTCTTCTTGTCTATTTCTATGTCAAGAATTATATATATATATATATATACATACACATACATACATACACACACACACACACACACACACACACACACACTACCCAGTGCTCACATATACATTTCTACATATGTCAACCGAAACAATGAAGGCATAAATTATAATTGTAAATGCCTTTTGATTCTCTCTATTCTTCTATTCACTCTATTCCTTAAACAAAAATTGTATTTTATAGCACACTACTAGGTGTCAACCCTCAGTATATAGAAAATGACCCAGATTATGGTGGAAAGAGAATTGAGATTCCTCTAGATACATTTTGTACATGTATAACAATTATGTTTACTTACTCATGGTCTGTTGAGACACATGAGTACTTTGAGGCAAGCTTGGACTATGGAAATTCTTCAAGCCTATATTGATAAGTATTTGCTCTCATACATTTGGAGTGGAAGCTGAGCACTGCCTCACAGAGTGGTAGAAAAGGAGGCAAGATTCACTTGGCAAAATAAAGGCTCTGCAGCTCACCGATCCAACGTTCTTTAGATGGTGAACTAGGACCAGCTTATGTTATGCGTAGATATACCCTGGGGGATCCCACTTCCTTAGCCTCATTCTAGAACGTAGTGTAATATCCAAGTTTTTCTTCCAAATATTTAGTCTCTTCTGACTGAAGTTCTAGTAAATATATTTTTATCCATCTCGTCCCAAGCCTGGTGACATTTATGTGCCTCTTACAACCTGCGGGTTAACCAACTATGCACCTGGCCCACACCTTTATCAAGTTCTAAACCTGCTTGATTAAACCTGCTGGATTAACACACATGTATTAGGTATATGCTGTTATGCATTGGATACTATGCTACCTATCAGAAGGTCAATGATTAGCAAGATGTACATATTTCTGTCCTCAGTGTTCTTCCATTTAATGAATAAGACACATAAAACATGAGAAATGTGATGAAAGGATCAAAATAGTATCACAGAAGTGCAAAACAGAGGCATCTAAAATGGATCAGCAAACTTTTTCTCTAAAGGGCTAATTTTAAACATTTAGAGCTCTGTAGATTGTGTATAGTCCCTGTCACAACTACTGCAGTCTGTGAAAGCAGTTTCAGACAATAAATAAACCAACAAGTCTCTGTGTTCCAGTCAAAATTTATTTACAATAGAGACAGTAGCCTTTGGACACTTGGCCTGTGGACGGTAGTGTACAAACCCTTGGTCTAAAAGGGCTTAAGGAGTGACAGAGTAGTCTTTTAGAGGAACTGAGCATTTAAACAGGCTCCTAAAGACAGGTACCAATTATCCAAGTAAAGAGAAAGCAGGTCCAGAACAAATAGGCCCAGAAGTGAGTAAAAGATTATAGTGGTAAACAAAACAAAACAAAAGATATTCAATGTGGATATACTCTTTTCCAGAGGTACGAGACAGTTGTCATTTTTTTGTCCATCTACCATCAGAAGCACATTTTCATGCTTCAGGTTTTCTCCTATTTCATGATACCTGGTAGGGGAAAAAAAACTCACAGACCCAGATGGGCTCGAGATGGTAGGAATGCATATTTCTTACAGCTAAAACACAGGCATGTGACTTAAGGGTTGTTTTTACTTTCTTAAAGAGTCGTTTTTATTTATTTCAAACAGATACCACCATGCCAGACTTCAGTTTACAAGCCAATAATGAAATAGAACAGGAGCAAAATCAGTCACTAAGTGTCTCTGTCTCTCTCCCTCTCATTTTCAGCAGCTTGGATTTAGTGGCAGCAAGAGAAAGATACTCCCCGTGAAGTGACAAAAGAACAATTCAAGATCTGTTGCTTGTTGGTGGCAGCAATTTCTACATCCGGCTAATCCTACTGTGAGGTTTTGGCCATTGTTACTGGAAACTAAACTTCATAACCAGTTCTCCAACCCTGACAACTCTAGAAGCTACGCTTTTAAAACTCTTCAGTAACCCCGGCTACTCCGTTTTGTTGTTTGCCACTAGAAAATATGACTGATGAAGGGAGATTAAAAGAAAGATAACAAGGAGCCAACTTGTGAAGGACTTTCCAAACGATGTGAACGTGTTTTAAATGTATTGTTAGTGTTGTGCGAAGCCAGTGAAAGGAACTAAGAATGAGAATGATATAGAAAGTTGGTCCTGTAAGCTCCCAGAGGAGAAAGATTTTGTTTGTTTGTTCTCTGTTTTTAATACTGTTTACTGTTCTCTGCTCAGTGCTTTAAACAATACCTAACATATAATGAAAGAGTTTCTTGAACAAATCATTTTCATTTTATTATATATCATTGGGTTAAGAACACTTAGCAGGGCTCTGCCATCTGAACAAATGTTTGTGTACAATGCGGTATTGTTAACTACAGGTACAGGGGTGTGTGCCAGACCTCTAGGACTTATTCACGCTGCCTCTTTGAAATTTGATACCTTTTGATTAGTAACTCCCTAACTTTCTCTTTCCCCAGCTCCTGAAAAGCACCTTCTACTCTAGGATTCTATGCATTTGACTATTTTAGATGCCCCATATAAGTGAGATTATGTAGTATTTGTCTTTCTAACTGGTTTATTTCACTTAGCATTATGTTCTCAAGGCTCAAAAACATTATTATTTTATCATTATTACTATATTATTATTACTTTTAGTTTTTGCCATAGGGAGTGTGTATTTGCCAGAGAGAGAGAGTGGGAAAGAGAGAAATCTTGCCCTGGGGAGATGGCCACACTGCAATCACTTCTCCAGTCTCCTCTTGGAATTTTTGGCGCACATACACATGCGCCTGGTGTGATTCTCAAGTCACTGGGACTTGAATTATGATAGGTCATGTGAGAATCCAGAACCTTTGACACTTCACCACCTGCTGGCCCCACTCAAGAAATTTTTAATGAATGAATTGGAGGAGGAGGCGTCATCAGGAGAGACTATTGTGTTAAACCAAGTGATGATGGTGACCTGGACTAGGTTACAGGATTCAGAGTAATACATGGATTCGAAAGATAAATATGTAGAAAGTGGAATCTAAATAATGTGCCCAAATTGCATATTAATATTTTAAAGCACAAATAGCTTTGACATTAAACTTACAATGATCTAAGTTTCAATGATTAGATATAATATTAATAAAGAGGGATTGCAGGAAAGTATGTGTTTCAAACATTTTTCCGGGAACCAGCAGTTAGCGTAATGGCTATGTCGCTGGACTCCCACGTAGTCAACCGCGGTTCGCGTCCCAGACCCAGTGGCTTAAAACTCACGCCGGGCACATGTGCATGCGTGCCCAAGATCCCGAGAGGAGAATGGAGGAGAAGGGATTGCGGCATGACCATCCCCTCTGGGGGGTGATTTCTCGCTTTCTGTCTCTATGTCTCTCTCTGTCTGTCTGGCCAGCGCACGTGCCCTATAGCAAAAATCTCTTAAAAAAAATTTTTTTTTCCTCCATCTCATACAAAACAGCTCTAGTTCTACAGTTCAGTGTAGCTATTTCAAAGAGGGTGCACAGACTGAATATGATAACTTCCAAAGACAAGAAAGTGAACAGTCCTGCAGTGTACATTATCATTTATGACTGAAGAGATAAACAAAATATCAACTACAGTTGTCCCAACCATTTTTTAAGGACTCTGTTCTTTCTTGTATTATAAAGCTGTTGCTTTTTGAATAAGCCTATCAGTGGATTCGGTTAAGTAGACTAGGAGAATTTAAAAGATAAAACTAGATAGACATTGAACACTTCTTTCTCCTAAGCCCACTGGAGATGATTTAATAAAAAGGAGATAGAATGTTAATTTTTCTGAAGTCTTGTTTGGTTGAATGACCTTGGTAAAAAGCAAGTAGATGAATTTTAAAATTAGTTTAATTGACTGTTATTACCATTCTGCTATTTCACTGGAATAATTCACTGGTCATTCAAGTGGACTCACTAATGGAGCCCAGATAGATAAGGTATTCAGGGCAAGAATCACCACTATAGTTAAATAATTTCCCGCAAAGCCTCCTCACAAATTGCATATCTTAACATGGAATTTCATTTGACATTCTCAAAACAACACTCAATAGTACAGAAAATGAGGTTATCAGTGAACAACTATTTGCATAATACTCTTTCTGCAATGGTGTATAGTCTTGGTGTTCTGAAAAACATCTCTATACTTTGAGAGAAGAACCAAACTACTTTGATAAAAATACATCAGTATTATTTTGAGATACAATGGAAAATGAATGTTGTCTGGGTTCCTATGTCTAGTGAAAACTTATTTAGTTGTGAATCAGACATGGAGTCTTAGTTTATTCTTACTAGCCAATAATTTTTTCTTTTTGAGAAATTTTTGCTGTAGGGCAAGTGGAGAGATAGGGAGCGTGCACTCACTGGAGAGACACAGAGACAGAAAGTGAAAAATCACCCCTCAGGGGTTGTTGCCATGCCACAATCCCTTCTCTTCCATTCTCCTGGGATCTTGGGCATAAACACACGTGCCTGGCATGAGTTTGAAGTAATCGCGTCCAGGCCATGGGGGAGTTCAGCAACGTGGTCACTATGCCATCTGCTGGTCCCACTAACCAATGAATTTGTTCGTCTTTAACATCTTGATGTGATTTTAATTTTCAGGGAAAAAAATGAACTGACTTGCTAAGTTACTAGGAGCATCTCTGACCTTATCTACATATGAACAGGCAGACCTTTTTGAGATCTAATTTGAAAGCGCCAGAAAACTAACCTCAACTCTCCCCTCAGTGATACAGGTAAGCACACTAATAGCATCTCTCTTTCTTGCAAAATATATTCTCAGCTTTACTGTGATGCTAAATTAACATATTTGCCAGATTATTTACATGGCGATGGGTCATTGATGGAAAGGAAATGGAAAAAGAGAAAACTTTGCTTTGGGAAGAAAATCGAGGCACAGAGGGATAGAGAAGTAAGTGGATTCTCACTGTCTGCTTTTATCAACCTTGTTTCTAGACTCCGTCAGGCTCACTGTGATTTATTTAATGAAGGTCAGTGAGAGAACACATTAAATGCTTTAGCTTGAGAAATAAAGCAGAGAACCGGTGTGTGTACCACTATAATAAAACAACAGGCTGAAAAGGGAAAATTTCACAAAGCCCATAATTTTGTCTACATGCCATCAACTAATAAGTTGTTTTGTTTTTAGTGAAATGATGGGCTTTCGTGCCTCCGCCACAATAAATACAAAACGCTCACATCATTAACCCATGTTTATCCCTGCAACTAGCACAGTGCTTTACAATAGAAGGTGCTGGATAAATATTTGCTGAAGGAAAGAAGAATTTTATACATGGCCTTCCAATTTTCATCATCCACAAATTTATAATACCTAACCTAAATTCTACCCCTATTACTTTCTAGAAACATTTCTATTTCTATTTCCACATCCTGCTTTTTTTCTCAGTGAGTATTATAAACCTCTCCCATTCTCCTCAAGGTATGACCCCAGCCATACACCTCTCACCTATATCATCCCTTTCAAGTTAATTATTATCCTACAAATTTTCCCCTACCCATACCAACCTGTCATTCCTTCCTTCAGGCTAAAAAGAGGTTCTCATATTTCAAGCCATTCTATCCACAGGTACCCTCCTCTCTTTTATTTTGGGTTACACTGTCTGGTTTATCTTCAATCCCTTTTCTTAACCATTTTCTTTTTAGTCTATGAAGAAAGTCTCTCCTATGAAAGAATAAAAATCCTTTTTTCCCCTCATGTGCTATCTACAGCTCGTTTTTAAAAATTCTTCCTTTACTTCAAAGGCCATTCACCCATAGTCAGAATTTCCTCTATCTATTAATAATTAAGGGTGAAAAGTTCTATTATTATTATTATTTTTGCTAGAGTCCTCATGCATTCACTAGAGAGAGGCGTAAAATCAGAAGAGAAAGAACTCTCCACAGGGACTAGTCACGCAACGCTTCTTCTCCACTGCCTCTTCCTCCTTTTGGGACACACCTGCACATGTGCCCAGCTTGTTTCTCAAGCTGCCAGGTCCAGTGCTCAAAGCACAGGGATGTCTTACCACCAGGCTATGGAGTCAGCCTGAAAAGTTCTCATTTTAAACTCTAAGATCAGATGCTTCCTTGAAATTTAAATGCTCAGCTACCTACTTGTCACATCACCCATGACTTCATTCACTAGTTCATCAGGTATTTCTTGCATGTCTACTTTGTGCCAAGAATGGCTTAGCAATAGAGTTGGAAAGTTAAGTAAAAACAAAAACAAAACAAAACAAAAAAACAAAAAAGCCCCTACCTTTCTGGGGCTTTATTAAAAAATCCTGTAATAAAATAAGCACAGAAGAACAATTCTAAATGTAAAGAAGGCAGAGAAAAAGAGAGTGTACTCTTAAACATTTCAAACCCCTAAGTTTCCTTTTTGTTTAGTATTTTTTTAAAAAGTATTTTATTTCACTTTATTTGTTATTATTATTTTTTTTCCAGAGAGAGAGAGAAAGAAAGTAAGCTACCAGGTCCATGATTCGAACCATGGTTGGCCATGTGGGAGTCCAGAGCCTCTAACCACCATGACACCTGATAATTCTTGTTCAGTATTATCTTCCAGTGGTGCTTTCACTATTCTCTACGTTCTTTGTAAGTTACATGGAAGTTGCCCTTGATCCTCCTTTACCCTTAATCCTGATATCAATGCACCTTCAAGTTCTGCTCATCTTGTCTCCTTTAAATATTTGCTGCTTTAATCCATCCTTGCACAGTTGCCTATAGGATTTACATAAAACTCAGATCTTTTAAAAAAATTCTTCTACTGTCTTATATATTTCTACATTCAATCACTACACATCTTTATAGCATATAAAATGAAATTTCCCAGCATGAATACACTGTATATTGGACCAGTCAAAGATATTACCATCAAAACAAAAAAACAAAAAAGCCCCTACCTTTCTGGGGCTTTATTAAAAAATCCTGTAATAAAATAAGCACAGAAGAACAATTCTAAATGTAAAGAAGGCAGAGAAAAAGAGAGTGTACTCTTAAACATTTCAAACCCCTAAGTTTCCTTTTTGTTTAGTATTTTTTTAAAAAGTATTTTATTTCACTTTATTTGTTATTATTATTTTTTTTCCAGAGAGAGAGAGAAAGAAAGTAAGCTACCAGGTCCATGATTCGAACCATGGTTGGCCATGTGGGAGTCCAGAGCCTCTAACCACCATGACACCTGATAATTCTTGTTCAGTATTATCTTCCAGTGGTGCTTTCACTATTCTCTACGTTCTTTGTAAGTTACATGGAAGTTGCCCTTGATCCTCCTTCACCCTTAATCCTGATAACAATGCACCTTCAAGTTCTGCTCATCTTGTCTCCTTTAAATATTTGCTGCTTTAATCCATCCTTGCACAGTTGCCTATAGGATTTACATAAAACTCAGATCTTTTAAAAAAATTCTTCTACTGTCTTATATATTTCTACATTCAATCACTACACATCTTTATAGCATATAAAATGAAATTTCCCAGCATGAATACACTGTATATTGGACCAGTCAAAGATATTACCATACGCATTATCATCAACAGGTGTTTTTCCTTTTCTGTGTTCATTAAATGTTTTGTTTCTTTTTCTCCCTTGATTCCCTCCCTCTCACCCACCTTTCACACCCTTCTCCCACACTATCTCTAGTGTCTACAGTTGCTCACCAAGTTTTTGTACCTCCCAATCTTTCAGTTTCTGCCAGATTGCAGACATTCCTTATATATTGAGTGGGGACACACAAAACCTCTCTTTCATAGTCTGGCTTGCTTCACTTCTCATTGCATCTTCCATATTTGTCCACTTCTTATCAAATACCAGGGTCTTATTGCTTTTTATGGCTGAGTAGTATTCCATACTGTATATATGTCACAGTTCTTCAATCTAGTCATCAGTTTTTGGACATTTTGGTCCCATACTGTATATATGTCACAGTTCTGCAATCTAGTCATCAGTTTTTGGACATTTTGGTTGATTCCATGTCTTGGCACTTGTAAATAAGCTGCAATAAACATGGATGTGCAAATGTTTTTCCAACTGAGTGCATTCCTATCTTTTGAGTAGATACCCAGAAGTAACATTGCCCGATCATATGATATTGGGTCATCAGAAAAGCCTGACACATTTTGCATAGAAAAATACATCACGACTTTTCTGATGACTCAACAGTTCTATTTGTAGGTCTTTAAGGAACCTCTGTATTTTTCTCCACAATGGCTATACTAACTTACATTCCCATCAATGGTATAGCAGAGTTTCCTTATCCCTACATCTTCGCCAGCACTTGTCATTCTTTATTTTTTGAATCTTAGCCATTCTGACTGGGGTTCAGTGGTATCTCATTGTGGTTTTGATTTGTGTCTGGCCATGTCAGTCACCTGCTATTTTGGTCAGGACAATCCATGATAACTGCTGTAACAGAACCAATTTCAGAAGCTCAAAACAATATAGGTATATTTCTTGATTATGTCAGTGCTAAGCACAAGTTTGATAAATCTCCTTGGTAATTCTCCTCCCTGTCCCAGTGATTCTGTACTTTCCAATTTGTCAGGCTACCATTTAAAGCCATGTCGTTGGAGTCACCACAGAAGTGAAAGAGAATGAGCTGAGGATGTTAAGGATGATTTTAAGGATAGGCCCAGGCAACATTCCATTCATCTTGTATTGGCCATAAAGTAATATGGTCCCACCTAACTGCAAGAAAGGCTAGAGAATGTCACATTCTTGCATGCCCAGGGGGGAAAAATCATGAGATTGTGATAATCAAGCTAATCTTGGCTTGATTTGCTTTAATAATTTTGCTAACTTCTCAGTCTAAAAACTGAAGTTCTAGTTTCTGATCGTGGATTATAAGACCGGTATTTCCAATCTCCTCTCTCTTATTTCTGTTTTTCATATTCTTTTAATTTCTGCCTACTACCTCTCTTTTCTTTCTTTCTTTCTTTTTTTTTTCCTTTAAGAAGATCTACATATATATTTTTTCTTAGCTGGATACATCTTTCTAATGGATATGGTATGCTAAAATAATTGCTTTTTCACAATGTTGTGTTTTATGTGTCAGAATCAACCACATTTTAAAATTACATTTACAGAAATCGTTGGTTAAGGAAGGCTCTATTTCTTTTTGTATGAATTACTGACTCAGTGAAGGTATTTCTAGGTGAAAACTTGAAGTCTCAATATCTCAAGTGCACCTACCATTTCAGAAATGAGGCTGAGAGATTTACACATGTCAAAACATGTCCTCTGTCTAAAAGGGCAGTCCTTTCAAAGGTGTCAGGAAGAGATATATTTTCTGAATACTTATTCTATCCTTTTTTTGGTAACCTTTTAACCAGAGTAAATACGTGACCATCCCTAGAACTGAGGTCAAGGTCTGCGTAGGATTAGTCACCAGGACATCTGAGGGGATAGTTGCTGTGGCCTAAGATTTGCTCCTGAAGACCTGGATTAAAGCCAATTTGCGGTCTCTTGTTCAAATTTATTTTTTTCTATAACCATTCTAATATCATGATCTCTCTTTCACATTGCCTGATATCAGATGGAGTTAAAACATAACGCCTTCTAGCCTCCTGTTAATTGTACACAATAGACTAATAGTTCCTATGTCATAGAGATGTCATTAGGAATAAGTTCGACACCACAGTAAGCTTTACAATATTGACTTTCATTAACTTATTAATATTACTAACAGCACCCAAGTCTGTGAAAACACATATAGACACCTAACACGTAACAGAAATTCCATATCTCACTTTATATTATTTCTTTTAGGTTATGATTTTGTAGGTAGTCACATTTCAATTTTATGTAGGAGAGATATATCTATAGTTATCTAGGAGTGATGTCATCTATGAGATATTATCTACAAGAGGAATCTAACCTATTATATTGTTAGTAGCATGTTCATCAGCAGAGGAAAGTGAAGATTGTGATGCCCATTGTTAAATTGCCTATAATGTACTTTTAAAACTTCAGTGTTAAGCAGTGTGACATATGTGTGTACTTTAGTCTAAGTTTACATCCTTGGTAGATAATTAACCAATGAACTGTAGTAACCTAAGGTCACACTATGGAAGTTTCTAAATACCTTTAACTATTCCATATCTGTAACAGAAGAATCATTAATTAATATAAAGGATATTAGCAATAATTCTATTGCTAGTCTATGGAGTTATTAAATTTGATACTGGTGGTGAGGATGTATGGGTCACAAGGAAGTATGGGTATAAATAGGCTATCAAGAAGAACCTCAGTCTCAAAATTAAAGCATCAGGCTTGCAAATTGACATTGGGAAAAGAAATGAAAGAACCTGGGAAATACTCAACAATGTAAACTATGGTACAGTAATGCTCTCCTCACAAAGACATCCATATTATAACTCTCGAATTTTTGAATATCTTCCACAGCAAAAGAGATTTTGAAGATAAGATTGATTTAAAGATTTGGAGTTGGAGAGGTTGTTCTGAGTTATCCAGGTAAGCTCAATTTAACCACAGTGGTTTTTAAAAGAGAGTGGCAAAAGGATCAGACTAGATTAGAAGAGAAGGCGGGGTGACAGTGGAGGTGGAGCTTGGAATATTATGCTTGGAAGATGGCGGGCCAAAAACTAAAGATTGGAGACTGTCATTAGATGCTAAAAAAGGCAAGTGTATAGATTCTTCCTTCAGAGCCAAGCCTACTAACAAAAGCAGCTAATCCTATGTTTTTTTTAATTAATTAATTAATTAATTAATTTGCTATAGTCCACATTTGCTCATTGCTGAAAGAGAAAGAGAGAGAGAGACTGAGAAATCACCTTCTGGGGAGATGACCACACCCTAATCCCTTCTCCTGTTCTCCTTCACTCTCCTCTCATGATTTTGGGCACTCACACACACATGCCCCAGCATGATTTTTGAGCTGCCGGGTCCAGGACTTGAACAACTCATGTGGATTTCAGCACCTTAGCCTCTATGCCACCTGCTGGCTGCCTATGGACACCTTTATTTTAACTCTGTAAGATCTATTTCAAATTTCTGGCCTCCAGAACTGCAAGAGAAGCCACTACGTTTGTATAATCTGTTACAACAGGAATTAGAAACTGTTACATAAACTCATGCCTGCTCTTTGAATAATATAAGATTCTATACCTTAAATTGGCTTCATCTGTGCCCATGCCAAAACTGTTTCTTAGATAAGTGAAATCATCCAAACTTTATTATGCACAGGGATAAGGACAAGACCGGCAGAGACAGCACATAAAGTGATTTTCAGGGACTACCATGGTTTAATCGTCCCCACTAAAACTCATGGTGAAATTTAATCCCCATTGTGAGGTATTAAGAGAGCAGAAACATAACTTAACTATGATATTATATAATCTAACTATGCTCTCCTTTGGGAGATCATTAGGCTTAAATAAGGTCATAAGAATGAGGTCTCCATGACTGAATACTGATAGGTTTATAAAGACGGGGAAGAGACCATAGCTGGCACACACAGATGCCCTTTCACCACATGGTGCCTACTGCCGTGGGCCCTTACCTGATCTCAACACCAATTCTTGTACTTTCCAGCCTCTAAAATCTCCGTTCTTTATAAATTACCCAGTCTGTGGTATTCAGTTATAGTGACAGGACATGGACTAAGACAGAAGTAGAATAGCACAATGCTTTTTCATGATTTAAAAAATTTTAGACATTATAAAATATGTATCTAGGAAGGGCCCCACTTGAGAACCATGAGTGTACAACGAGTCCTGAGAACAAATGCTACAATGTTCACAGTTCTCATTGGTCATTTCCATTGGACCAGGAGGCTATGTAAGAAATTCATATAAGTGTTCATATGTGGGCACAAGGGGATGGTGCTATTGTCCAAGTATACCAAATTTTAATTCCTAGTGTAACTATGGAGTTTTTAATTTTTTAACAGCTAGCAGATGATTAGAAAATGAAACAATTAAGGGAAACAAAGATTCTCATTTGAAAGAACAAGTTGCCCTGTGTCAGATCATCCTGCCTTATGCAGTAACTGTGAATTCTCAGAGATAAGTTGGAGATATTGGAAAATCTTTGTGTCTAGAGAGCTCATATTGACTAATTTCACTACAGTGAACCTGAGGTCATCTTTGGAAACTAGAGTTTAGCATGTGGCTGTAAGATCAGAAATCTCTCAAGGCACTAGCAGAGTTTGTAAAGCTAATACAGATTCTGCACGTAAGATAGGAAAGTAGTCTATATTGAGTTATGTCTCACTAACTCTTATGAAGGAAAGGGAAAAATGAGCTTCAAGGAGTGTGGGAGTGGTATGTGATTTTGAGTGTCATGTCAAGAAAACACCAATTCTACTTCCTACAGAGTGGTCACCTAGGGGTTTTGACTAATCTTCCCTTGAAAACAATAAAAATGGCCTAGTAAAATATAAACATCATTTTAAACAAGTTAATGAGTTGGCAAGTTATTAAGGAATATTCAGAATGTAAGAGAGAATGCAGAGTAGAAACCAGAGGACTGAGGTTGGCTTCATCTAAAGAGCATTTGCTTAAAGAAGCCTTGAGCTTTGGTCTTCATCCCTTCAGGGAAAGGTAGGCCAGATATACAGCCCAGGGTCAGCCCAAGGTGGGCCTCTAATAGGAGAGTCCTCCAGATAACTCTGGGGCCACAAAATGCTATATATGTAGTATAAAGGTCAAGTACACTTACCACTCCTTAGCTCAGAAAACCGTAAATATTGAAATTATCCTACCTAAAATATAAACTAAGTATTTTCAAGTGTTTAAAGTGGAGGATATATGGATATTTATTATTTGAATAGGTTTGAAATTTTTATTAATATATTACCCTTTGTGATGTTTGAAATACTTAAGACCCCAAGTTAAAGGGGGAAAACTCAGGACTAGAAGTAATCTTCCTTAACATAAAAAAGGATACATATAAAAATGTACAGAACATTTCTTACTTAATAGAGAAATGTTAAAAACATTTGTCCAAGGCACTGGTGTTCACTATCAACACTCTTATTTAAAATTGTCCCAAGGTATTAATAGTAACACATAGAGAGAAATAAAGCATATATGATAGAAAATAAATAACATAGACAATGTGATTATTTACAAAGAAAACAAACATCTGTTAATGTAATTCATAGTTTGATATGAAACTAATGTACAAAATAATTCCAGACTTTTGGTTTCTGATTCAGCATACAAAGACCTTAGAAGTTGTCACTGTACCTAACAACGAATAACTGAAAAATTAGCAGCTCTACTGAGATTTGTCAGAGAAGCAAACAACTATCCTCCAAATTGAAGAGAGAGATAGCCAATAGAATCACAATTTACCTGAGCATAAACTCATGAATAGAAACAAGAACAGAGTAGAAAAATCTACACTGTCATTGACAAATTGCCGACGTTTTAATGTAGCCAAGCCTGAGAGGTGAACACTGCAAGGGGTGCAGACTGGGGAGCCTCACACTTTTGTGAGTTTTACCTCCAGGAGCTGTACCAGATGCTCACAGTAATTATCAGAGAAAAGTCCCCTTGGGCTTCCAACAGGGGGAAGAAGGAAAGTAACCATGTTAAAATATGCCAGAGCATCTGTTTTTAACAAGGCATGACCTCGAGAAAAACTATTTTGCCAGAGACTATCTACCCTGGAGAAGGGAAACGCCTAACTCCAACCAGCTCTAGCCATCCTACCTAAGGGGATAAAACAAACAAATTGAGAAGCATTAGTGAAGTTTATGGCCCATGACCATAGAAGACTGAGACCTAGTTATAGGACTATAGAATTCTTCACCTCTTCCCACACCTTTTATCTAGTGTATCTTGTTTCCTTTTCAACCGAAAATTACAAAGCGTACTAAAAGACAAAGCAAGCATCAGAACCAGACCCAAATATGGCAGGAATATTGGAAGTATCAGACGATGATGTTGAAATAACTATCATTAATCTCCTAATGAATCCAATGAAAAGAACACAGAATATGTAAGAATAGATGAATAATATAAGCAAAGAGAAATTCTAATAGTAAGAAAAAAATGCTTGAGATAAAAAGCACTATAACGAAAAAAAAATGCATTTGATAGTCTCATCAGTAGAGTGGACACAGTTCAAAAAAGATTCACTGAGCTTGAGCTCACAGAAGGTCAGTAGGGACTTCCAAAACTGAAAAGCCAAGAGAAAAATGACTAGGAACAACACCCTAAAACACAATATCCAAAAGCTGTGGGAAAAGTACAGAAAGTATACCTATGAATAACCCAGTACTAAAAAGACAAGAAAGATAAAAATTGGAAGAGATATTGGAAAAAAATGATAACCGAGAATTTCTCTAAATTAATCTTAGATATAAAACCACAGATCTAGGAAGCTCAGCAAACACTGTCACCAAGGAAACACATTATTATACCTACATAAACCTGTAGAGTGTAAAACAACAAGTGTGAATTCTAATGTAAACTGTGGACTTTAGGTAATAAAGATGTGCCAGTGTAGGTTCATTGATTGTAACAAATGTACCTTTTGGCAAGAGATTTATTTATTTATTTATTTATTTATTTATTTACTTATTTACTTATTTTCTTATGCTGTGAAGTGTGAACGTAAATGAGAGAGAAAGAGAGAAAGACAAATGGAGAAAGAGAGAACCACCAAATGTGTCCTGGTCGTGCCATGGTCCACCAAGGATTCTGGAGAATGTCTGTACCCAGTGTGTTCCATCAGCCGCTGAACTCCAAACCCTGGTTGGCCATGTAGGCTTTGGCTACCTCTCCCTGGCACTTAAATGCTGTGGTAGGGGGCTGACCTGAGAGATACTGACCGTGGGAGAGGTTGTGTGTTGGAGTGAGTGGGAGGAAAAACGATAGTTGGGATCATTAATTTTCACTCTATTTTGTTGTGATTCTAAAATAGCTCTAAAAATAAATTTGACTTAAACATTTTTAAGTTGAGTTTTTCTATTGCAATAGTTCATACAATGCACTTTTAGAAGGAACTTACCATTTATAGCAGCATCGAAAACATAAGTGGCTAGTTATATATCTAATACAATTCAAGGAAGAAAATAACCCCAACAACCAAAGAGGGACAAGAAAAATTTGAAAGGCAATGGATGTGTCTGTCAACTGTCTTGATTGTGGTGATGTAGCAACTGCACAAATTCACAAGTGGTAAGATGGTAAATTGCCAAATTGTTATGTAAAAAACTTATGGTGTTGTCTATCTAATGTACAATGTATATATATTCGGTGACTGATTAATTTCATTCTTCTCTCAGAGAAGCCTTTGCCCACATGTACCAGGACACATGTTCCAGAATGTTCACAGCAGTGAACATTTGATAGCAATAAATAAATAAATAAATAAATAAAGGTAAGCAACCCAGATATTCATTCACATTACGATCGATAGATTGTGATATATTCATCTGATGAAATGTTAGATCATTGAAGATCAATGGGTTACAATCTAAAACAAAAACTTAATTGAATATCGGGAACATAATACTGTAGAATACATACAGTAAGTTTACATTGATATAAAGTTCAAAACCATGCATAATTAAGTAATACACAGTTTAAGGATACAGTCTCTGTAATAAAGTAAGTGACTGTAGGAAAATAAATGTATAGTAACATTAAATTCTGAATAATGGTTGCTTCTGAGGGATGAGACAAGTAGGGTGCCCTAGAATACACAGAGCTTCAAAGGTGATGGTTACTTTCTGTTAATTAAAATGGGTCATGAGTGCCCAGGTGTTTGTGCTATTTTTCTAACCTTATGCATATTTGCTAATTATTTTGTATCTTTTTAATTTTTAATCAAACAGCTTATGCAAGATAAACTTCTGAGAAGAGCCCCACTTGAGGAATTTCAAGTGACTTGTCACTTTCCCTCTCACAGTCTCTTTGTCTCTCTCTGGCAAGTGCATGCGCCCTATGGTGAAAAACAAACAAACGAAAAATTTAAAATATATGTATTTACCAATTTTCTGAGGGTTGTTTAAAGTTTTTCTCAAGTGCTTTAAAAAATATGTACTATATTTAAAAAGTGCTAGTGATTTTTTTAAGCAGCAGTCTTTTGCGGGAAGTCTTGGGCATGGCCAAACTGCAATCTTTTCTCCTCCATTTCTCTATCTTCCTCGGGGTTGGGACACATGTGCACATATGCCTGGTTTGTTTTTGTCAGGACTGGGATTTAGACAGGAGTTAGACATGAGGGATCTGACTTGCTTAACCACTAGGCCATGGGGCCAGCCATGTGATTTTCAAGTAACTGGGGTTAGAATTCAAGGGGTTGGTGGGTAATGTGGTATTTGGCTTTCTCTGCTTAGGAGTCAACTGCTGGGGCCAATCTATGCCCTTTCCTCTTTCTTTGAATAATTAAAACTACTCATCATGCCGGTCTCAATTATCCTTTATGACCTCACTTCTCCTAGAAGTTTATGCTGACCCCGCTCCCATGCAGAAAGAACGATAGATGAATGACAAATAATTATAAACACAATTAATGAAGAATGAATAAGACTACTGTGTTTCCTTCAAAAAGTTTACACTTGAATAGGTTCTGATAAAAATTGCATTGCCAAACAGCATAAATGACCAAATAGGGCAAAGGAAAAGAAGTGGAATTTTGTGATAGATTAATTTAAATAATATTATTATTAACATTAATAAAGAATTCAGTCTTTTTAAAAGACAATTAGTTGTTTTAGAGACATATTCCTTTAAAAAAACATATTCCACAGAAAATACCAACGAACACTACTGACTTCCCATAATACTCAGCATACCTAGTATTCAAATCCTGGTTTCTAACTAAGATTTCCTGCTAAGAAGAAAGCCAGACTTTTCAGATAAATAGTAGATTTTTTATGTGTGGCCAAGAATGACATGTTAAACCTGGAATATCTTGTATAAGTAAATAAAGTGCTTAAAAACTGATGTGAATATATCAAAAGGACACCAGAGACAGTCTGAAGGGGCTCCCGACTGGCCAACTTTGAAATCATTGGGGAATCAAAATAACAATGATGACCATGAATTTGACACATTGACTTAAATAAATCAGGAGTCTATAATCACGGTAAAACAGACAGACAAGAACAATACAAAACAAAAGGAAAGGGGAGAGAGAATGCACTTCAATATGATGGGAATTACAGACTTATAAAAACAATCACTATTTTGCAGCCACTCATGTAATAATTGACTTAGGCAAGGACTATCAATGTGTGCTGAAATCACTGGGTGAAATATTGTTGGGGATCAGAATATTCACACAAAGTATAAAAATGTCACCTCCCTATTAATTACAGAGGCACAAAGTTACCTTTATAACGAAGATTCTGGCACACTCCACCTTACCCAAGTGATTAAGTCTATTATTACTATAATGAGAGAAGCAAACAATATTTGCCTCCTAATGTGATGCACTCAGAAGTAGCAATATCTCCTGCGTAGTATTCTCTGCAAAAAATTTACCTGAAATCTATTCACGAGGAAACTATTAGTCCAGATCAGTTGTGGGTCATTCTACAAAACAACTGGCTTGAACACTGAAAACTTGTTAATAAAGAGGAAAAAACTATGATTAGGTTTTGGCACATTGGAAGCGTTCTGGGTTTGCATCCTAGAACCTCCCTGAACACAGGCACACAAATGTGCCCATGATCTAGGTTGGCTGAGACTGGGGTAGATTGTCACACAAAACCCTGTCGGAGATACCTTTTTTTCTCCTCCCCTCTTTCTCTCATGGAAGGAAAAAACTTTTTTTTTTTTTAATTAAAAAAAAGAGGAGGGAACTGTTTTATAATAAAGAGACATAATGATCACATGGAATATGTGGTCCTTGATTGACTTTTTACAGGGAGAAATCATAATGGATGCTCTGCAAACAAATTGAGGGAATTTGAATACATAATGTATATCAGATAATATTATTATATTAATTTTAATGTTCCTCAGTATCTTAATGGTATTGTGGTTGTGTAAGAAAACAACCTTGTTTGTAGGAGATTCATGCTAAAGGAATACATCATCTTATCTTCCAGATGATTCTACCAAATAGATATAGATATGAATATGGACTGAAATGGATATAGGCACTTAAAAACTGACAATAATTTGACAATTGTTAAATTGGCATTAAGGTATCTAGTGTTCACAGGTTTTTAAAAATATTTTATTACATTAAAAATTTTCAAATTTAAAAAGAGAGTAAGAAGAAACTTAAGATTTTCCCCCAAGAAGAAAGAAAAAAAGTGAGGGCAAGCCAACCTTATGAATAAACCAAAGAATTTTCTCAAAACAAACAGAAACCCATATTTTAGATGATCTTTTGCTTATTTGTTCTTGGAATCAATTTCTGAGATCCATCTGACTCAGTGGCTGAAACTGATTCACTATCATATCAGTGTCCATGCAAACTCCATAAAAGGAATTATTTGTAATAAACCTAAGGGCATATTGCAATGCATATGTAGGCCACCTACAGCCCTGTTGAGTGAATTGGGCCTGCAGGCAGGTGGAAAAATCTTTATTCTTTCACTGCTAAGCAAAGACACAATCAAGCTCTCCCCAGGATGAAATCTCAGGCAGGTCTTAAAGCTTGTCTCATCACTATCAGGTAATAAACAGCCACAATTTTCAAGTTTCAATATATCCAATCCAATATGTGAGACACCCACAACTTCAAATTCATTGACATTAAATCTTCTTTCCTCCTTCTACCCCATTTGAGACTGAGAAACCAGAAAGGGGAAGGGAATGAGGACATGACGAATATTTTTCCCTCCTTCTCCCCTATTGATATCTCTATCAGACTGAAAAGGGAGGAAGAAGGAAGATTTGGCAGACTGTATTTTTCGAAGATGGCCACAACCTTATCTTCCATTCCACAAGCGTTACAACAATGTGATCTTGACATTTTCCCATAAAGAAGTGAACTTCAATTTCAACCAATAAAGTTGGGTAGAAATGGTGCATGTGGCTCTCAGGCTGGCTCATAAAAGCTCATACAGCTTCCATTTCACTCCTTGGAATGTACAAGGGAAGAATACTGTGCTGCCACCTATGACATCTGCCTCCCCTGAGGTTCCTATGTCAGGAAGAAGCCAAACCACAGGAAGAGGCCAGGTGCAGGACTACACGTCCAGTTCACAATCCTACTTGTTGAGTCACCTCAGCCAAAGCTCTAGGCTGTAGTTGATTTCAGTCCCAGCCATGAGTCAAACCCAGACTTCCCAGGCTTCCAGCTGAGTTCACAGATATCATGAAGCAGATATAAGCCACCACCACTGTTAGGAATCTGCAAATGTAATAGCACAGTTGTTTTAAAACGTGCTCCAGGATAAAATGTTATGTAGCCATCATAACTGAACAAAGGAGATAAAAGGTAGCTTCAGATGACAGGTTGGGTTGGCATCTGACATTACTGCTTCCCTTACAGGGTAGGTTCCAATTTCTGATTTTTTTAAAATAGATTATTTTGTGGCTATTTCAGACACAGCTCCATTGGTTATTTTCTTAATGCAAGAAATTCTCTTCATCTGATCAGAAAGGAGTTACAGAACATTCGTAAATATTTCTCCTAAGGTTTACTCAGTTCATGACCTTTTCAACCTTCCTAACTAATTATTTGTCTTCTCTTACCCTAGAGATAAACAATGGAGTTATGTTGGCAAAACAATTTTTTTGCTCAACTATTTGCAAGTCCCAGTTTGATGTCTTGCTCCTCGCTTTTAGATTAGGAGGTGTTTGTCGACTGATTATTCTTGGATTTAAGTCTGAATCTCCAGCCCACAGGAAGTACAATACCTATGAAAGTATTTAGGTTTAACTTCCTAAGTGGCATTTGAAATATATATTGTTTTTCTTTCTATTTTGACTAAAAACTTTGAATTAATAACTTTATGTGGACAAAATTCTAACACACTAGAATATTGACAAACGATAACTCTGGTGCTTAATAAATAATATGAATAATTTACATGCCAACCTTCAATTGTCCTTCTCATTATAAATGCTCTTATAGTGTGTATTTGTGTGTGTCAAAGTCCCCAGTGTGTGTGTGTTGGTATTTAAATAAGTTTTTAATTTTAGTATAGTTTTAGGCATACAGAGGAATCATAAAGATAGTACAGAGTTTTGTAAATGCTACACCCATTGTTCACATCTTACATTATTATGACATAGTTGTCAGGACTAATGAGCCAGCACTAGTGCATTTTTATTATTGAACCACCAGATTTTACTTAGTTTCTATTATTTTTTTTTTAAAAAGATTTTTGCTATAAGGCAGTTGTGATTGCTGGAGAGACAGAGAGACAGAAAGCAAGAAATCACCCTCCCAGGGGGAATAGTCATGCTGCAGTCCCCACTCTCCTCTTAGGATTTGGGGCATACATGTACACGTGCCACCTGTCAACTGCAGTTGACCACATGGGAGTTCAGCATCTTAACCACTATGTCACCTGCTGGCCCCACTTAGTTTCCATTATTATTAGTTGTTCTCTAATGTCCTTTTTCTGTTCCAGGTTCTCATGCAAAATCACACACTAAATTTAGTCTTTGTATGTCCTTAGACTGAGTTTTTCAGATTTCCACTGGTTTTTATACCTGTAACAATTTTGAGTATAGGGCAGGTATTTTATAGAATAATCCTTGATTTTGATTTGTCTGCTATTTCTTTTTCATGATGACACCAAGATTATGAGTCTTGAGGAGGAAGAGCACAGCACATCACACAAGGGCTCATGTTCCCAATGTGAGTTTTCACTGCTGATGTTGCCCTTGATCACCTGTCCCAGGTAGCGTTGGTCAGGTTTCTCTACTACGTAGTTACCTTTCCTTCTTTCCCATTCTATATTCTTCAGAAAGATTTTTACTATAGGGTACATGCGCTCACCAGAGAGAGAGAGAGAGACAAAGAGACAGAAAGCGAGAAGTCACTCCCTGGAGGGAATGGCGACACCGCAATTCCCTCTCTTCTCTTCTCCTCTCGGAATCTTGGGCACGCACACACATGTACCCAGTGTGAGGTTTAAGTCACTGGTCTGGGACTGGAACTGCGGTTGACTGTGTGGGAGTCCAGCAATGTAAACATTGCACCATCTGCTGATCCCACCCCATCTTATACTCTTTAGAAGCAAGTCACTATGCGTGACTCAAAATTCAGAAGTAGTGGGACCAGCAGTTAGCGTAATGGCTATGTCGCTGGACTCCCACGTGATCGACCGTGGTTCCAGTCCTGGACCCTGTGGCTTAAACTCACACTGGGCGCATGTGCGTGCGTGCCGAGATCCTGAGAGGAGAATGGAGGAGAAGGGATTGTGGCGTGGCTATCCCCCCGGGGGGGGGGTGATTTCTCGCTTTCTGTCTCTCTGTCTCTCTCTCTCTGTCTGGCGAACGCACGCGCCCTATAGCAAAAACGTTCCATAAATAATAAATAAAAATAAAAATTCAGAAGTAGTGAGTTGTGTCCCACCCCTTTTGAGAGAAGAGTTTCTACATGAAATTATTTGAAATTACACAAGACATTTTGTGTGTTCTTGACTATTTATTTATTAGGTCATTATTCATATTGAGATGGGCTCAAGGATATTTGTTTTGATTATAATCCAACGCCTTTTCTTGTTTCTTTTGCTTATGTAGTTCCTGCTTTGGCCACTGGGGGTTCCATCAATATGTGCTCACACATCTCATCCTCTTTGGGAGAACTTCCTTCCTTTTGGGCACAGCATGATGCTCCAGGCTCAGCTTGTATATTCGCTGCTTCAGCATTAAAATCAGCCATTTCCCCATGGAGTTTCTTTATTGGCCCAAATGTCCACATTTGACATACCTACAATATATTAAATGTATATATATGACATATGCAAACATACTATTTCTACTTTTAAGTCCTATTTTTCCTGTTTTCAGTGGGCATGATTGAAGTACCTGAGTTGTGTACCACAATCACCCAGAGAGATCTAAAACTATACAGATTTCAGACTCTTCTCAAGACCAATTAAATTTAAAAAAATGTGGATGTGGAGATGAAGCATGAACAAAATATTATTTTTCTGTAAGTCCTTTGAGTAACTCTAATTTCAGCTAGATTGAGAATCACTGTGTTAAGTGTTAATTCTAACAAATTCATGGTGGAGAATTTCAACTCTTAATGTTAGTTTTTTAAGAATAGACTATATGGACAATTTTATTATTCAGAAAGACTCTTGAAAATGCAAAGTAAAAAAATGAATGTGCATATTCATCCATAAAATATTTTGTGGTTCTGGACAAATCTGAAATAGTTATTTTAATGTATTAAACAGTGAAATTTTAAACAATTACAATTCAAATGCTACAAATTATATTTTCTGGAAAAGCAACAATATATATATATTTTTTGGAGAGGTTTTTGCTATAGGGCGCGTGCGCTAGCCAGACAGACAGAGAGAGACAGAGACAGAAAGCGAGAAATCACCCCCAAGGGGGAATGACCATGCTGCAATCCCTTCTCCTCCATTCTCCTCTCAGGATCTTGGGCACACACGCACACGCACCCAGCGTGAATTTTAAGCCACCAGGTCTGGGACGCAAACCGTGGTCGACTACGTGGGAGTCCAGCGACATAGCCATTATGCTAACTGCTGGTCCCAAAAGCAACAATATTAATAGTTCTTGAAAAATTATTAATCTTAGCAGATGAATTTATACTTAAAAAAAGTTATATGATACTCCCTCTACCAACTAATCTGGTATTTCTTAACCCACTAGTTAAATGATTAAACCTTGTTTAATTACGTATTAATTATATATTTCAACAAACATTTATTGAGCATTAAGCAAAGTATTGGTAAGAGGAAATGAAAATCTTCCACCCCTGTTGAAACTCAGTAATTACTGGATTCTAATGAAAGTTTTCCATACTTTGAGGTAAATCAAGTTATTTTCACTTTTCCTAATTAAAGTAGCCGGGTCTCTGCTGGGGTACATCTGGGTTTTGTGGGACCTGGAGGTTGAACACTTTGTTGAATGCTCTTCAAATACAAAAAAATGATTGTACCTCCAATTTAGCTTAAGTTCCACTGGGGAGGCTTGTGCAGGTGAGAGCTCCTGCTCTTCTAATAAGAAAGGAAGGAAAATGTAAAGAGGGCAGTCTGATCTTTAAGACATTGAACAGCTGGTGGCATGCATCATTTCCAGTCTCTTTCCACTGGTGAGAACATAGTCATGGAGCCATGGCTAGGTGCAAGGAAGATAGGGCAGTGTTGTCTCCTGCTGAGTGGTCCTATGGCCTGGAGGAAGGGTATGGGTTGGGAGAGAACTAGCAATATTTCTATCAGAAGCAAAACTGAGAACTCAGCATCCTGGAAGGATTCTGAGACTTAATGGAAGGACCTACATAAAGAAGCCATCTATTCACAAGCTAAAAGTTTAAGGTGCCAGGACAGTGGTGCCAACACTGTGAGAAAAGGTTGTAAGGAGACATGTTTGCTGTGCTCAGATGGCAAAACAATACTGTGTATGGAAAAAGGAAACTCCAGGAGACTTAGGGGCTGGATCATCTCACCATGACTGTAACCTGTGGGGAGACAGAATTTCCCAGGACACTGGGAAAGGAGAATGCATTCTGTGTGTCCAAACCACAACATATGTCCACCACACTATCTTTCTTTTTTTTTTTTTTTGAGAGGTTTTTATTATAGGGCGACGTGCGCTCACCGGACAGACAGAGAGATAGAGACAGAAAGTGAGAGATCAACCCTCCCCCAGGGGGATGGCCACACTGTAATCCCTTCTCCTCCATTCTCCTCTCGGGATATTGGGCACACACACACACACGCACCGGGCGTGAGTTTTAAGCCACTGGGTCCAGGACGCGAACCACAGTCGATTACATGGGAGTCCAGTGACATAGCCATTACGCTAACTGCTGGTCCCGCACACTAACTTTTTAAATAAGTTTATTTATTCATTTCCTCCATGAATAAGAGACACACCCCTTATAGGGTCTCCACACCATGATCCACTGCCAGCCTCAGCCAGCCTGGGTCACAGACACATGCATGGATGCCCAGCATGGATGAGACTGCTTTAGGATACAAACCCAGGACCCTCCTATGTGAGTAAAGCATCACAGAGTGTTCTATGATCTCTGTGCCATGAGCTCACCCTCACCACACTGTCTTGAAGGGATTAATAGAGAATGAACATATGAACAAATAATTTTGTAGGTGACAAATTCATTGTGATAAATTCTTTATAGAAGAAACAGAGGAAGACCTTCTAAATGATTTCTTCTATGCTCGATGGTGAGAGCACAGAGAAGGTGAATTTTAAGTAAAGTCTTACAGGTTCAATAGGATTTTTCTAATTAAGTAAGAGGAGAAGTACACTAGGGCACAGGGGTCATGGGCAAAGATCCAGTTTTGAACAGGAGTAGACCTGGGGCCTTCTTTAGGACAAAGAATGCAAATATATTATTTAAAACTAATATATGAAAGTAAAAGTGCTTTTAAAATGAGGAAACTTATTACGGCAAATTACTGGAACCTTGAAAAAATTTTAAATTCCTTTCTTCTGAGACCTCTCTAGGCAATTTAATAGAGATGTATACATAGAAATATTTCCTAATTGCATCCTGACTTCCTGTCCCTTCCAGAAACATCCTTGAACACCCAGTGAGGTGCAGCCTGCAGTGAGGGCCTGGATGTCTATGTTCTGCTAACTTCAGGAGCAATTGGCCTTGGCATATGAAATACATTGTGAGTTTAAGAATGCCAAGCCATGTGACTTTCTTGGAACTAAGACTACTCTGGATTATAGCTGGACTGAGGCTAGATATATAGGGAAAAGCTAACAGTGGAGGATTTTGTATGCTCTGCTATGGATTTTGGATTACTGTGTAGGAAATGGATGTTTTGGAAGACTTTATTCAAGAAAGTTATAAAATTAACTTTACATTTTAGAACATTTGAGGGCCTAGATGGAAGACCAAAAAGATGACTTCAGTAAGTACTTACTGAGAAGCAGTTAAATTAGCCTGAAAATTAAAAAAAAAAAAAGATTCCCCATTGGGAGAAGAGATGGGTAATAGAAATAGCCACAGAGCAGAATATACAGGAATTTAGATAAAGGGACAAGTATTTAATAACTGACTGAATAAATAGATACAGATGTCTTTAAAAATATAAGCACAGAGTAAGTATTAGCTTATATATTTATATTTAAGGTATTTACTTTGTACAAAGTTATTTTACAAATACAAGGTGAGAAGAGGAGAAAGTAAGGTAGAAAAGAGATGAACACGGTTATAAAAGTCTATATTGCCTTTCTGGCAAGGGTGAAGTATACATATAATTAGATGATGTGTTCTTCAATAAGAGAAAATTATTTTTAAAAATGTGGAGTTAACGATACTACATAAATACAATTATTATTCAATTTGATACATAGTATAATATCTATGTTGTATCTTAATAAGCATGACAGCATTTATTACAGCTTAGCAAGAGAAAATAAAAATTGGTCTTAGCAATTAACCTTATCCACATGTAAATGAGATTAATTAGTAGTTTTTCCTTTCTAATCTTTTGGGGAAAGCAGATAATTGTAATTATACTGTTTATGCAAATCATATCTAAATATGTAAAAGGACACAATAGTTTGCAAATTAAAGTTCAAATAAGAAAAATTATTCTAAAATTTACCTTTGGAATACGAAGACAACCAATTAGAGCATGTAAATGACATATCATAAACAAATATGAACATTTTCTCGAGAGAACTAGCTTTTTATTTAACTTTACTAATGCATTTGCTCCTCAGTTTGTATTACTCCATGGGGTTTAACATGTATTTCACATATTTCTTATCATTGTAATAAAATAAGTTTGATGTTAATTCAAAATTTAAAAATTTTAAAAGTAATATATTTTCTCACAAAGATGGATTTAATCTGAATAACTCTCACAATGTGAAAATTAAAGGGCAAGTTTGATCCCGACTATCTGGACAAAGAAGGAGAAACAAATTTGATATTTTTATAAAACCGAAATGAAAATTTTGGTATTCTGTTTTCTTTTTCATCATTCCTTCCAACACATACATATAGACCTATAGAAGGCGGAGAAAAATCGCTCTCTCTTGCCAGAGTTTTAAAGTTCTAGGTTGACTTTCTCTTAGTCATCTCCCCCCCCCATTTTCTTTTACTGTGGTAGAAACAAAATGCACATTTCATTTGTAGACGAGGAGAGCAGTTCTTTTGACTGTTTCAGAGACTAGTAAAGTAAAATGTCCTGCTCATTCTTCATTCTTTGAGTAAAGGAGATAGTATGCATTTATTGATATTTCTTAATGAAAATACTTTGATTTAATACTTACTATGTGATAAGACCTAACATAGGCTCTTGGGGAATGGTACTTATGTTTCCTGCCATCCAGGGGAAGGAACTTCTTTTATAGCAAGACGTTACATGATATAAAAAGTTCTGTCACAGAGATATACACAGCAGGTGTACACAGATGGAAATAACTAACTCTCTTAAAGGGTGTGCCAAAGAAAGTTTGATGAAAGAAAAAAGTAAGATAAAGTGTGCCAGATAAGTAGTAGACGAACATGTGCAAAGCCATGCTAGTTCATTGTGTGCCTATGGACAGTTTTGTGTATGATTAAAGACTGGGGGAAATGTAAAAAAATGGTTGGGATTCACCAACCCTTGTTCGCAAATATCTCCCAGCTACTTCTCTATACTCCATGACATTCTCAGTCAGTCATGCTGCTTAGACTAGTGTAATCGCCTCCTTACAGATCCTTCTGAGGTCTTATTTGGCCACCACCTGTTAACCCTTTCTCCATATTTCAGCCCAAGTAATTTCTATATAAAATGCTAGATGATAGCACTGTTCTATTTTAATCTATTTTAATGATTTGTTATTGTCCTTAGGATAAAAACCAGCCTGACTTATTAGATGCTTCATAGTATTTCTTAGCCATTCCCTCAATAAGCAACTCTGTACACACTCTATACCTCTCTGGGCTCCCTCATTTTTGCATTTTCATATTCCTAATATAAATAAGTCAATGCATAGTTGGAGTGAAGTTTTCCAGGCAAATTTATCTTACTTATTCCTTTTATTATTTAAGTTACAATAAAAATGCCCACAATATGAAGCGTAGAATAAACTTTCTTCCAGGGTTTTCACCGCTGTCACAGTGACTTCTGATTTGGGAATAGGCTTGGGTACCATACAGCATTGTCATGCTTTAATGGCTGATCTGGATGAGGAGGCGATATTAAAAACCACATTTTTACTTAAAAAAAGATAGTGACAAATTCCACAGTCAGAAAATTCTTTCCCCTTGCCTATTCAAATACTGTTATTTGGGACTACTGTGTAGAAAAGACCTATTGTTAGTCTCTTTGTTAGGATGTGGATTGTTCAATGCATGACAGTTGATAAAAAGTATAGTTGTATCAGTTAGAGTTAAACCATAGAGTTAGAGTCAATCTGTGAATGTGTGTGTGTGTGTGTGTGTGTGTGTGTGTGTGTGCATGTGTGTATGTATCAAAAAGAAAACAAAACATGATAATGGTAAATGGTTATGGTTATTATGAATGTGAAATATGTAGCATAAGGAGCAATAAAAATATTCAGCTATAATTATGGATACCAACTAAGGAGTTTGGATTATCATAGGATGTCATGGAGTTGAGAGGGAGATTGAAGGAACTGCCAGTCAGACATGAGGCTAATTAGTGGCAGGTTTTTATTAGATTAAGAAAGTTAAAGAAGTATATCTGGAAGAAATATAGTTTGGAACCATACCCAAGATTTCTGGAAAATCAAGACTCCTTATGCTACCCTTATTTCCATGGGCAGTCACCATGGTTATAATCCTGTTGAGACATAAGTGTACAGAGGTAAGACCAACATCTCAAATATATCTCATTTGAAGATATTGGTTAATTATGGCATAGTTGCCTTTGAAGGGATTCTACAAAATATTTAAAGACCCTCATGGACTAAGAGTAACTGGCAGAGATTTAGGATTGAGAGGTTCCATTCAGCCCTATTTGAGGAAGTGCTAACTTTCTTTAGAATACCTGTGAGAATTTTGAGATAGGAGGGAGACTAAAGATAATTACTAAGGCCTCTATTTCAGACACCAAATTTCCAAAACTATTGGCTTTGTTCCTGAATGGAGAGAGCTATACATGATGCTTGGAATGGGGAATGAAAAGATCTGTGTTACTCTAAGCCTAAGCAAGTTACCTGAGGCACAGGTTAGTGTTCTGGTCAGGTGGCATGAAAGGTGTGGAGGACTATTCCTCCTGTAATGCAAAAGACAAATTACCAGAAATTGAGTATGCTGAGGTAGAGGTGTTTGATCGTTGGCTGCAACATTTTACCAAATTGTGCTTCAGTGTTGTGTTACACATGGTGTAAATCTAATGTTCAATGGACATTCTTACAGGCTCTGACTGTGAGACAATTTCTTTCCTCAGAGGGGATGAAGTTTCAGTGACAGAGGTGTTGCAATGCAGCAGAACTAGTCTTCAAATTTGTTTCTAGAAACGAATTCCTTAAGCTTCATGTTACAGCAAAATGGCCCTCAGTTTTGCTCTAGGCCTTAAGGCAAGATTTTTGATAGAGGATGCCACTCTAAGATATCAAAAACTATCAGAATCAAACATTATATACTTGGTTCAGGTGTTTCTTAAATTTGTGGGAGAAGCTAATCATTCCAGTCATGCCCAACCCCAGTGGCTCCTAGACAATAACCTGAGGAAATATACTACCACTGAAGTCTATGGACAGCTCCTTTTCCACCCTGGGATGTCTATAAGTGTTTTACAATATTGTGCATTTCTCTATGACTTCATTGCATATAATCCATTGCATTTGGTCTCTAGTACCAAATTCTACTTAGTATTTTTTGCGTGAAATCACTAGAAACTGACTCTATCTAAGCTTCTCATAAAAGTGATGAGCTAGTGGCTAATCAAAATTGAGCAAAGAGATAAGCCAGCAAGTTTCAGGATATACACGGCATTACATTTTTGGGAATCTCAGCACCAGAATTTATAAGAATTTTCTTTCTTAGAACCTATTGTAAGATGCCAAGAGATGATATTATAATTAAGTTTTATGGAAGAAAGAACTTGATTATCCTTCCTTGGGCCACCTTGTTTATCTTTAAGGTCCAATGCTGAAATTATTATCAGAAGAATGAGGAAAGGGGTGAGAGTGCTGGGCTGAAAAATCAGTAGCCGTTTTAACTTATCATACTTCCCTACATACCTAGAGATGATTGTAGTAATCTTCCATGGATATATACTTACAATTATTTGCTATTATCTGAATGTCAATGTCTTCACCAAAATTCTTATTTAGGAACCTAGTACCCAAAGTGATAGTATTAAGAAGTACCTCCTTATAGGAACTGATTAAGTCATGAAGGCTCTGCCTTCATAAATGGGTTTAATGTTCTTATAAAAGAGGACGAAGGGACCTGTCTTGTCTCTTTTGCCATAAGAAGACACATAAAAGGCACCATCTTTGAGGAATAGACCCTTACTAAACACTGAATCTGCTGTACTTTCCAATCTTGGGAACTGTAAGAAACAAATTTCTACTCTTTATAAATTACCAAGTCTAACGTATTGTATTCTAGCAATCCAAATGGACTAAGACATTCATTCTTCCAATAATAACAAACAGTATCTCCAGGCAATAAAATTTTGTAAGTCATATTACTTAGTAATTGGAATACATAATGGATCTTTGAAAAGTTCAAAAAATTGAAATTTAAGTACAAGTTTTTTTAATTAAAAAATATTTATTTTAGAGAGAGATTTTTTTGCAATAGGGCACATGCACTCACCAAAGAGACAGAGAGAGAGATGGAGAGACAGAAAGCAAGAAATTACTCATCCCCCCTTCACCCCCCACATACCAAGGGGATGGACACACCACAATCCCTTCTCCTCCATTCTTCTCTTGAGATCTTGGGCACGCATGCACACCGGGTCTGGGACTTGAACTGCAGCTGACTACGTGGGAGTCCATTGTTATCTGCTGGTTCCAAGTACAAGTTTATTTTGGTGCAAAACATATTAAAATCCACACATAGCATCTTCTTAATATGTATTTCTTATGAACTTTTGAAGACCTATTTATAAGTATGTCTGAGAAAAATAAATGGAACATTGTATATCTTTTGATGCTGGACAATTTATAGTTAATTAGCACACATGTAAGTATAAAATGCAGAATTGTGGCCTCATTCTGACTGCTACTACTGCTGCTGATTATCGTGATGGCAACATTTTTAACATTTCCTACTTGTATGGCTTTATAGAAGCTACATAGTCATTCTGAGTTAGTTTCTTCCTTTGTAAAATGCAGGTAGCTATTGTATTATATACAGCTCAATAAAATACATAAATTCTGTTTATAAGATGGCACTTAATGTTTGGTATCTGGCATCTTTAATATTAACAACTAGTGCTCTCTGTTCTGCTTTCTTGAATTCATGAACTTATCAACACAGTTTTTCAGACATCATTTTTTTTTTGCTATAGGTCACGTGGGCTTGCCAGACAGACAGAGAGAGACAGAGAGACAGAAAGCAAGAAATCACCCCCCCCCAGGGGGGATGGCCACGCTGCAATCCCTTCTCATCCATTCTCCTCTTGGGATCTTGGGCATGCACACACACACATCTGGCGTGAGTTTAAGCCACCGGGTCCGGGACTCAAACCATGGTCGACTACGTGGTAGCCCAGCGACATAGACATTATGCTAACTGCTGGTCCCCAGACATCATTTTTTAATCTGGCCACTCTGTTTCTGAACTCTTCATATTAAAATTCCCTGTCTTTATTTCCTGCAGGAATATTATTGATACATCTTTTGAAGTGATATTAAAGAGGGCACTTCATTATTTATGCATATTTTGAATGGTTCTTTTATCATCATATGCATGTGTTTAAAGTAGAAGTATATGCAAAATTATATTTATAAATTATAAGAAGAAATAAATTTTATAACATTCATTAAGCAATAACAATGATAGAAATATTTATTACTGAGGACATTTTCTTTTTAAATTGTCAGAGCATGTGTGTGCTCACCAGACAGAGACAGAAAAACAGAGAGACAAAGAGAGGGCAAATGAAAACACCAGTGGGGCATGGTCACGCTTCAATCTATCCTCCATTTCTCCATCATGTCAGAATTTCAGACATGCATGCACATGCATTCACTGTAGTTTTGAGCTTCTGGGTCAGGGATTCAAACCTTGTTGTCAGCCATGAGGAGTCTGACTCCTTTAACTACTTCATGAGGTCAGGGATACTGGTAACATTTTTATGAAATACTTTTTGGTGCTTTATAATGATTCTACATTTTTAATCCATTTGCTTTAATGTATTCATGTAATGTAAATAATGGTGTCATGTGTTTATATACATATATACATATGTGTGTGTGTACATATATATATATATGTATGTATATATATCTTGTTGTCATTATAATATTTCTAAGTTAACTGTTAAGGCTTTATTTTTAATATAAGGCAATAAAGATTGAGGATGCCTTGTTTAATTTTATAAGTACTACTGTAGCTGAAAATCATTGTGTTAACTGGTGCTAAATATCAAATCACCCAAAAACTTAGTTGTTGTATTAGTTTGTTAGTGCTGCCATAAAAAATTACCACAGACTAGGTAAATGAATTAATCTTCTCACAGGTCTGGAGAAGTCTGAAGATCTGAAGATAGTCTAAAGTTCAGAAGTCTGAGATTAAGCTTTCAGAATATTCAGCTTCTTCTTAGGTCTCTCTCATAGGCTTGCAAATAGTCACTTTTTTTTTTTTTTGCCATAACCTCACATGGCTTTTCCTTTGTGATCATCTCTGGTATCTCACTTTTTTCTTTTCTTTTCTTTTTAGAGAGAGATTTTTGCTATAGAGTGTGTGTGCTTGCTGGAGACAGAGACAGACAGAGAGATAGAAAGCAAGAAATCATGCCCCATGGGGATGGCCATGCTGCAATCCCTTCTCTTCTATTCTCTTCTCTGGATTTTAGGCACATGTACCCAGCTTGAGTTTCAAGCTGCCCAGGCCTGGGACTTGAACCATGGTCAACCACATGGGAGTTGAACACCATAACCATTACACCACTTGCTGGTTCCTCTCTTTTCATATAAAGATACCAATTAGGTTGGATTTGAATCTACCCTACCAAACACATTAGAACTTAATTCTCTTTTTAAAGGCCCTATCTATCCCCAGTATTGTCACATTCTGAAGTAATGGTAAGGGATTCAACATACGAATTTTAGGGACATGGTTTGACCCATAGCAGTGGTTTGGCAGTTACGATGGCACACCACTAACATAACCCTCCATGATGCTGAAGGCATATCAGAAAGTCCTGGGTCATGTCCCAAGATTTTCCTATACTTGATGAAGGTGTATATGCATGTCTATGATTCTGGCTAAGGCTGGGGAAAAGACTACAGCATGAAGATTCTATTGGAGATACCTTCCTCTCTGTCTTCTCTGTTACGGAAGAAAGAAATAAACTTTGAAAAAGAACCAACAACTTTCTCTAGTTTACTGTGCTTTATTAGTCTATAACCCTATCAACTATTCACCATAGCACTACCGAGTAAAAGAAGCTACTGACAGTACAATATAAATTTCAACATTACCAGAAGAGAAGATTTCATATGTGTACAGCATGAAATAAAGATAAATGTCAGATATGGTGGATCTGAGTATTATATATTGTATATATGGTTTAAAAAAACATACTGTACCCTACAAAGATGTGTAAACATTACTGCAGTAGAAATTATGATAAATTTACAATGAATGGGGCTAGCAGGTGGTATGGTGGTTAAGGGTGCTGGACCCCCACAGGGCCGACTGTGGTTCGAGTCCTGCAGCTTTTTTTCACACTTTCTCTCTCTCTGTCCCTCTCTGGTCAAATAAAAATAAATATATAAGGTTAAATAAAATAATTCTTTAAAAAATACAATAAAAAAACACCAATAATTACATGGTTGATATAGGTTGGAAATATGAACAAGATAATTGAGAAATAGTAACTACTAGAGGTGAAATAATAAAATAGGGAATAAAAACTACTAAAAAATGGAACAAAAAGGGAACCAGCAGTTAGCGTAATGGCAATGTTGCTGGACTCCCACATAGTCGACCATGGTTTGCGTCCCATACCCAGTGGTTTAAAACTCACGCTGGGTGCGTGTGCGTGCGTGCCCAAAATCCCGAGAGGAAAATGGAGGAGAAGGGATTGCAGCGTGACCATCACCTCTGTGGGGTGATTTCTCGCTTTCTGTCTGTTTCTCTCTGTCTGTCTGGCGAGTGCACGTGCCCTATAGCAAAAACCTCTCCAAAAAAAAAAAAAAGAAGAACAAAAAGTTGTTTTTTCAAGAGGATAAGCAAAATTAATAAACCATTAGCTAGAATAATCAAGAAAAGAAGAGAAAGGAACCAGACGGTTAATCAATAATGAAGCTGGTAATATTACAAGTGAAACATCAAAAATACAAAAAAATTATTATAGAATATTATGTTGACTATATTCCAAAAACCTTAATATATATATATGTGTGTGTGTGTGTGTGTGTGTGTGTGTGTATACACATATATTATACATTATGACCAGATAAGCTTTATCTCAGGGTTACAAGGATGTCTCAACATATGCAAAACAATAAATGTAATACATCACATTAACATAGAGATAAAAAACATATGATCATATCTATAAATGAAGAAAAAAAATTGATAAAATACAACATCCCTTCATGATCAAGACTCTCAGCAAAATAAGGGTAGAAGGGATATTCCTCAACACAATAAACACCACCTACAACAGATCCATTGTGAAATCATACTGAATGGGGAAAAGCTGAAAATCTTCCTACTAACAATTAGAACAACACAAGGCTGTCCACTTTCTCCACTCTTTCTCAGCATAGGAAGTCCTATCCAATGCAATCAGATGAAAGAGCCAAATAAAAAGTATTCAGATAGGAAAAGAAGAAGCTAAACTGTCCCTATCTGGAGATATGATTACATACATAGAAAATCCAGAAGAATCTGCAAAAAAAAAAAAAAAATTTCTAGGTGTCATACATTGATCCAGTTAAGTATCAAGATACAAAGTGAATATACAAAAATACATAGCATTTTTATATAGCAACAATGAACAGATGGAGACAGAACTGAAGAAACAATTCCATTTACAATAGCCACAAAATGAATAAGACAACTAGGAATAAGCCTAACCACAGTGGTCAAAGACCTCTATAAGGAAAATTATAAAAAACTGAGAAAAAGAACTTGAGTATGATATAAGAAGATGAAAGGACATCTTGTGTTCTTGGATTAGGAGAATTAATGTAACCAAAATGTCAGTTCTACCCAAATTAACTTACCTATTCACTGTGATTCTGATCTAATTACCTGAGACATTCTTCACAGAAAAAGGAAAAAAAATATAAAAATTTGTCTGGAATAATAAAAGACCCCATATCACCAAGATGATACTGTACAAAAAATAGAAAATTAGAGGTATCTCACTAGCTGACTTAAAAATATATTATAAAGCAGTGATAATCAAAACAGCACAGAGATAGATATGTAGACAAATAGAACAAAATAGATATTCCAAAAATAAACTCCAAACATAAAGCCAACTGATCTTTGACAAAGGGTACAAGACAATGCAGTGGAGAAAAGAAAGTCTTTTCAGAAAATTTTGCTTGCTAAAAGAACTTGATACCCATGCAGAAAAATAAAACCGGACACCTGTCTTTCATCATGAGCAAGAATCAACTCAAAATAGAAAAAAGATTGAAATATATACTCTCAAACTATAAAACCACTAATAGAAAACATATAGGGAAAACACTTCAGGACCTTGGAGTGACAAAGATTTCTTAAATAAGACCCCCTAAAGCAAAGACAATAATCCTCAAAATAGACAAATAAAATTATATCAAGTTAAGAAGCTTCCTCACAGGAAAGAAAACAATAGTTAGGTTGGAAAAAAAGCACTCAGAATGGAATGGAAGAAAATATCTGCAAATAACTCCTCGGACAAACGAAGGATTGATATTCAGAATATATTGGGAACTCAAACAGCTCTCCCATAAAAATTAATAATCCAATTAAAAAAATGAGCAAATGAATGAAATAAACAACTCTCCAAAGAAGACTTATGAATGACCAAAAGGTATATAAAAAAATGTTCAAAGTCTCTTGTCATGAGAGAAAAGCAAATTAAAACCACAATAAGATATCTTTTAATTCCAGCTGGAATGACTAGGATAAAAAGAAATGAATAGATAAATAACAACAAGGGCTGGCAAGGATGTGGTGAAAAGGAAGCCGTTATTACACTATTGGTGAGATGGACTGTAAATTAGTACAATCTCTGTGGAAAACATTATGGAGATTCCTCAAAAATCTACAAGTAGAGATACTACATGACCCAAATTAACTTACCAATTTAGTGTGATTCTGATTCAATTACTCCTTGGTATTTATGCAAAGGATGGAAAAAAAACTCTATTGGAAAGATATTTTCACATCCATGTTTATTGTAGCAGTAATCACACTTGTTAAAACATTGAGCCACCTAAGTGTCCAAAAACTGATCACTGGGTTGAAATGCTGTGGCACATACATACCATGGAATATTATTCAACTATAAGAAACAATCAAATCCCATTTGATTAAAAGTAGATAAATATAGAAGATTTAATGTTGAGTGAAGTGAGTCTCACATGAAAGAAATGCATTGTATATCTCCACTCTGTACTGTGTGTCTGCACTCTATGACAGACGTTGAGGAATCTGAAAATGTGATGGCAGAGAGAATGTGTCTGCATGCTAGAGACTACAGGGGACAATGAATGGTAGAGAGGAAGTGGTGGAAGGTGAGTGTGAGGTGCGAAGGGAAGAAACATTTAACAAGCAAAAAAAATGTAAAGTTCTCTGTTAAAAAAAATTATATATTGGGACCAGCAGTTAGCGTCATGGCTATGTCGCTGGACTCCCACGTAGTTGACTGCGGTTCGAGTCCTGGACCCGGTGGCTTAAAACTCACGCCGGGCGTGTGTGCATGCATGCCCAAGATCCCAAGAGGAGAACAGAGGAGAAGGGATTGTGGCGTGGCCATCCCCCCTGGGGGGTAATTTCTCACTTTCTGTCTCTCTGTCTCTCTGTCTGTCTGGTGAGTGCACGCGCCCTGTAGCAAAAACCTCTCCAAAAAAAAAAGAATTAAAAAAAAAAGAATTAAAAAAATTTATATATTGTATACATCATGATGGGGACTTTCTGTAAAATTAATCTGAAAAAAAATTAAATATAATTTTGTATATCTTAAATATATACAATTTTTATTCACCAGTTATATCACAGTAAAGCTGGGGAAAAAAAAAACACAATAGAATTGTCAGCAAAACCTGAGGCTGTTGTATAAAAAAATGAAAAAAAATATAAAGAGGATACTTGGGCACAGAGACATATTATTTAAGATCGGAGTTATGCTGCCACAAGCCAAGGAACTATCAGAAGTTCTGAGAGGCCAGAAATAACTCTTTTCCTAATGCCTTCAGAGAGTGCATGGCCCTGACACACCTCGATCTCAGAATTCTTGTCTCTAGGAAGGTGAGACAATAAATTTCTTTTTTATTTAAGTTGTCTAGTTGTGGTACATTGTTATGGTAGCCCTAGGAAACTGACACAGAAGTGACACTTGGGACACTGACAACCCTGTTTTCCTAGGTGGAGAAAAAAGCTTTGCAAAGAAAAAGAAAGCAGTATGTATAAATAACATCTACAAAACCTGGAGAAAACGTCCTGATAGCATTCAAGAACCTAGTTCCAGTTCTTTTTAAGGACTATATGTTCCTTTACCCTTCAGGTATTTCACTAACCTTACAATTTTTTTTCCTTAAGTATTAAAGCTAGTTTAAATGACATTTCTGTCATCTGTAAGTATAACAGCCCTGATATCAATATTTCACTATTTTTTCCAATTATTTTGATGCAATTTGTCTTATACAGGAGTAACATACCTATGGGGTAACCCTTCTTCTTCTTTTTTAAACAACATATAGTAAACTTTGTTCTTTTTTTTTTTAAACTACATATAGTAAGCTTTTTAAAAACTACATATAGTAATTAAAAAAAAAACTACATATAGTTAACTTTCATTAAATAGTTAAATATGTATTATGAATAGGGAATTTGAAAAGAATTGAAGTTCAATTCTTTTCTGTTGCAAAAATATAATAAATCAGGAAAGAAATAGGGTACAGTCGACTCTTAATTCTTATTTTAAAGGTAAATATTGGATCAATTTGTTTACTCAGACTATTAAAATTTGTTATGTCACAGGAAAAGAGGATACAGGTCATTTGAGAACAGCTACATGAAAATATTGTGGGCATGTATGTTTAGAAACTAACATCCTAAGTAAAATTTTAAGGAGAAAATATTTGCATAGTCTTTGTGGAAATAAGGAAACTATTTTGATAAGAACAGCATAACAGCACGGTTGTAGACCTTGTGTAAACCTCTTAAATTGAGCGGATTAACAAAAGAAATTTCTCTTTTTATCAACAGTACTAGGAGAAATGTTCACCTGTAGAAATATCCATTTTGTAAGACAAATACTAATGTGATTGAATGTATGGAAGAAAATGAAATGAAAAAATATTTTTTTAAATAAAAGGAAAAAAGAAACAAAAAAAAAGCAAAAGAAATTTCTCAATAATTTGAATGAGACAAGTAACTGGGTTGGCTTAATTTTCACAATGAATGACAAAATCAGTCAAAACAAACTAATAAATCCTTGAGTCAGATCCAGGAATACAGGGTTCATTTAATCTTTAAAAAATTCTTCTATATATCTAGTAAAACTGTCACATAATTTTCTCCCCTTTTCCATTAAATGTAAACTATTTTTCCTTTTGAATATCAGTTTTCCCTTTCCTCTCTGAGGAAGAAATGAAACTTCACCCATTCCCCCTCACATGGCTGCTCCACCAATGGAGTAATGCAGTCTATATACTTACCTAAATAAATTTAAAAAAAAGAAAGAAACTTGAATTCTATTATTTGACAAGGAATATCATTCCAAGGTAGTTTTTCAACTTCTGGTGGGAAAGAAGACTAGATTTTCATGCCTGGGCACACTGCCTCACCTGTAGAAATATCCATTTTGTAAGACAAATACTAATGTGATTGAATGTATGGAAGAAAATGAAATGAAAAAATATTTTTTTAAATAAAAGGAAAAAAGAAACAAAAAAAAAGCAAAAGAAATTTCTCAATAATTTGAATGAGACAAGTAACTGGGTTGGCTTAATTTTCACAATGAATGACAAAATCAGTCAAAACAAACTAATAAATCCTTGAGTCAGATCCAGGAATACAGGGTTCATTTAATCTTTAAAAAATTCTTCTATATATCTAGTAAAACTGTCACATAATTTTCTCCCCTTTTCCATTAAATGTAAACTATTTTTCCTTTTGAATATCAGTTTTCCCTTTCCTCTCTGAGGAAGAAATGAAACTTCACCCATTCCCCCTCACATGGCTGCTCCACCAATGGAGTAATGCAGTCTATATACTTACCTAAATAAATTTAAAAAAAAGAAAGAAACTTGAATTCTATTATTTGACAAGGAATATCATTCCAAGGTAGTTTTTCAACTTCTGGTGGGAAAGAAGACTAGATTTTCATGCCTGGGCACACTGCCTCACATGTTTCACTAGGACTCCATGGCAGCTCGGCTTGTGGAGAGTCTCACAGAAGAAATATTTCTGTCCATTGGGAATCAAAGTCATTTGAAGGGATCACTGGTAACAAACATTGAAGGAATCACTGGTAACAAACATCTTTACTCCCATCCTCCTCTGGTTCTCCCTTTCTGTGCCGTCTCTTTTAAAATAAAAAATTTCATGTAAATCAATAAACAGACATATGTGTGTGTGTGCGTATGTGTGCGTGTAAGGGGTTCTCCAAAAAAGTTTATGGATAATGAATTCTATGAAAAAAACTATGCATGAATTTCAATACTTTTTGCACCAACATAAACTAGTAGTTCCTGTTTTTTCAAAAGCTTTTTGAAGGCCTTTCGTATGAATATGGGAAAACAATGTGTAAATACTAGCTTCTAAGATAAGTATAAAATATTGCATTGCATAAATTAGATGTGATCTTGACCCTTAAAAACCTTGACTGGTTGAGAAGCTGAAATTTTACCTAAAGGCACTAGTAATTATTAAAAAGTATATATAATAATTAAAGCAAATGTGATAAAAAGTACAATCTAAAAAAAAGTATAATCTTCAGTGTAAAATTATTTGTATAATTATTTTTCATTCTTACATGCTTCATTCTAGTCAATAAGACGATAGTTGCCTAAAATTATAAAGATAATTTTGATTAAAATTATATTAAACAGGGGGGACGGCCGGGGGCCCCCGCCCCTGCGCAGCCACCCGCGGAATGGCCGGGCCCCCTCTGGGGGCCCCGCGGTCGGGGGGCTCCCGCCCCTGCGCAGCCGCGCTCCAAATGGCCTCTCTGGCTCTGGATGTCCCAGAGGCCGAAAACAAGGTTGAAGAACTTACAACTTGAGAAGATGATAGCTACCAGCCCTGCATTACCTCAGGGGAAAACAAGAACTACTCTGCCATTCTTAAGGAAGCCAGATACCCAAGGACAACTCACACTGCAGATCCCCACAACACCATTCCTGGTAACTACAAGATGACTGCTGTGCCGCATCAGCTGATAATCATCCCTGCGTACCAGAACTGCTTTCCTGAAACTGCATTCCCTGGAGACTCACCTACACTTGTGGATCTGCAGGAGACCCTCCCTTAATCCAATCCTGAATAGAATCTATGCTCCCTTTAGTCAAAAACTTTATGAGCTGATAATTGGAACTCGTGGCCTCTCTCCCTTTACTTGTATGTATCACTTTTTCAGTAACTCTTCTGGAAGACAACTGTATATAGCAG